>NW_011888811.1:8084293-8137568 GCF_000151845.1 Pteropus vampyrus
GTGAGCCGCGCCGTCCCGGCCCCCGCCGCCGCCGCCCGAGAAGAACGGGAAGGCGGGCGAGAGAGCCGGGGAGTTGCGGAGCCCAACAGCCCGCTGGCGGCCCCGCCCCGCGGGCTGGAAGCCGTAGCCCGAGGTGACCGAACCGGACGGCCCCTTCCCATCACGGCGCCCACAGTCCGCTTCCCTCATTCTTCCTCCCTTTTCTTCCCCTCCCCCATCCCGTCTGCGGCTCCTTCCTCTTCTTTTCCTTCGCCCCTTCCCCCGTTCACCTCGCTCCTCTCTCTGCAGCCTCGGCCGCGTCCACATCCTTTCTTCAACCGCAGCACTCCTTCCCCCAAACCGCTAGCCCCTCCCGCGGTCCTCCTGGCCCCTCACGGGTTCTCTATGACTCTGCCCTCTCCTCCCGGGGCCCGGCAGAGCCCCCTCTTCCAGCCCGGGCGCCTGGCCTGCCTCCTCCCCATCTCCTTACCCTCCTGGAGATATCCCTCACCTCCCCCGGCATTCCTAAGATGCCCTCGCGCTGCGCTTTCCCCCAGCGCCTCCCCAGCATCCCATTTCGAGGCCTTTTGTAAGCCCCTTCCTGAGCTGCCCCTTTCCAGCTCCTTTTCTCCAGTTCTGACTTGCAACTTTCCCTCTTCTACGTCTTTGTCCACTTTGCTTCCAAGCTTCCCTCCCTCTTTCCTCTCACCTTATCCTTCTTGGGTCTACGCATCCCCAAACTCAGCCTCCTCCCTTTCATGCGGGTTGAGGTTCCTTGTGGGGTGCGGAAAAGCCTGCCAAGCCATTCCGAGAATGGGGACTTATTTGCTCTGCATCCCGTCTGTCTTTTTTTTTTTTTCTTTTTCTTTTTTTAACAGTAAGAGCTCGCCTCACCCCTTTTTGTCTCTATCGTTTCCTCTCTCGCTTGCCATCTCTTATGCATCCCGCTCCAGTTCTGCTTTCCCCACCCAAGGACCCCGAGACCCATGCCCTCCCTTCAGGAATTAGATCCCTTTCTGTTCGGGGATGAAGAACTTCGCCGCGTCTTTCTTTGGAAGCTTTTTGGTATGTGGCGTGTCGGAGCCAGCACCCTTGGCCAGACAGGAGGGAGCTCCCTGGCACAGGCCTCTCTCCTGGCAGAGTTTTTGTGAACGTAATCCCCTAGCCCCGCGGCGACAGCGGCCCTGCTGCTGCTGCGCTGCTTGCTTTGCAGCGAGCTCAGTTGGGGTTACTACAGTTCAAACGCGGTTGAGATCAGCAGGCGTGGGGGCGGGAGAACAGAGGAGGTGCGGGGAACAGAGGAACGGAGCCTTGCAGTGAGAAGGCATCAAAGATTAATGGATGGCTTTGCATCGCAGTCTGCAGTAAACAGGAAACTAGTTCGAAAGGAACTGAGGGGACTGTGTATCTTTTTATCTTTTTAAATACGGGTGTGCAGTTCTGAATTTTGAATCATGACCAAAGGATGAGTTGTCGGTGCTGCAGTCGTGACCCAGGCTGAGCGCTCAATGGCAGAGGTAGCAGTTTTTATTTCCACTGTCTGGCTCCTTAAGTTAAAAGATGGCCCTTGGATTCAGAGTGAACTCCATATCTTTGCCGTTTTGGAGATAACTGAAACCACAGAACTGCTAGTAGTTTATGTGGAAATCGGGTACACACAAAGTTAGCTAGCAATGAGTGGGAGTGGAGGACCAGCTATATTTAAAACATGTGCCAATGCTTATGTAAGAAGTGCGTTTTCGTCCCGCGTATCAGTTTTTGGCTGAGTTTACCTATGATTTTAGGCTCCAGCTCTGCCTTCTTATATTTTTCGAGCTTACCATGCTAGCATATGGGCAGCTAGAAAATCTGTCAGTTTTAAGATTGGTTTTAGTTGATATTAGGTTTTATTTTTATTTTTTTTTTAGCTGGGGCAAAGAAAGGTTAATGATGAATGGTAGTTTTTGTTTTTCTTTTAATGGGGGAGAAAGGTGTAGAACTTTCAGCCTTAAATTCCTAAGTATTGTACTGAATAATTTTAAATCGAGTCATATAGTATTTTTATTTTGGCTTTGTCTTTTTAAAAGGAAGTTTATCTAGATGTGAATACTGTTCTTTTTTTTTTTTGTAAGATCACATTATTTCCCATGTTTCTTATTTAACAATTCAACTGAGACAAGCTGTGACTTTAAAATTGTACGTCTTTCTTATTGTTCATGATGTTTGTTTTTGTTTGATTTCTTCATATTCAGAACCAATGCAGTGTTTTCAGGAAAGTGTAGAAAGAGGCTCTCTGTGTTTCCTAACCCATAAATATGAATGGTGAACCATGCAACGTTATACTTGCACAAGACATTGCTGTGTTTGTAAGTAGCGATTGATCCTTCCAACCCTGGGAAAGTTATTTAATGAAATCACTGTGGTCTTGTTTTTGGTTAGCATTTGTTGAGCCTTTTTGGCCATTATTGGAAAGAAGGGCTTTTTTTTTTTGGTTTGCTTAACGCTGTTTTACGGTGTAAAGCATCTTTAAGTTTGAGCCTCATTTAGCTTATATTACTTGCTGAGACATTGTATTGGAGTATTACTTTTCCAAATCTTTTCATAGTTCTGGAACGAAGTTTTAAAATCTTGCATGGAAGGTAGAATGGTATGCGACTGAACTGGGAAGAAAGTAGCTCATATATTTGGATTTAGGAGTGTCATGCCTTTAAATTTTCTTTAGCTCTCCTTATTTTTGAGGATTATTTGGTATTGTTTTGGTTTTAAGAGAATTCTGAGCTCCCTCTGACTTAGAATATATCCATTAGATCTATCCCACAAATCTAAGGAAAAAGAGAAATTAGGCTTGAATGAAAATGAATATCGTAGAGATATAATAATCTCTTTACTCCAGGAGAGAAGGCTTCATTTTTATTTCATACTGTAATATAGTGATTTGGTAGATGTGAGTAAGATTTCAGTTATCTACAAATATTTCAACCTTTTGTTTAGATGTTGGTTTAGTGTGTGGTCCTATAGTATAGTGTATAGTATTGTGCTGGTCACCACCCTATCCATGTGGCACTTTAGAAAGATTCAGAATTATAAAGTTTTTAGGAAGGTTTTTTTTTTTTTTTTCTCTTTTCCTTCTTCAGCTTTGTGGATAACATTTTACATTTGGTTTTTCACATATTGGCTATGTTTCCTTCACATCACTATACATGGTCAGCTTGCCAATTACTTGCTAAAATATCATTCATATACAGGAATAAATGAATTACTTAGTAAGCAGTAGATTTATTATTAAAGACATTTCATTATATCTGGGATCCTTCTTAATTCACACATTTAAGTTTTGAGTTTGTTATGCAGTAGAGTTTGGGGATCTGTCTTCTTGGATATTCCTTCATATTGACAGCTTTAGGGACCTAAGATTTTCTTTTTATTCTTGTTCTGTTTGTGAGACAGGAGTACAGGTAATTAGGAGAGAACATGTGCCATTCTGTTAATGACCTTCTTTTGTAATAGAGATGATCCTCTGTAAGACTTTGGATTTTTTTCCCTAGCAGTTCAGATCTTGACTTCTAATGCAGGATTGGTTATTTGTTTAAAGTTTTTCTTTACCCCTTTAAGGGCTACAGTAAATGGTGAAAGAGGGTACATTTAAAAGTAACAAAACATTACAAACAGAGGAAGGCTCCAAGTCAGATGAAATAAATGTGGACCACAAGTATTAACTCAATAGTATTCCCTTTATTTTGTTGCTTACTATAGCAATTCTAGAATCAGAAAAATAATTAAATTCCCAAGAGTGCATTGAGTTATCAGTTTGACCACCAGAGTAAGCAGTTATTTTCTATATATTTCCTTAAGTCATTTAGATGGTACAGGCACATTACATTTTTTACCAAGAATTTCTTTTTTAAAATGCATCTTCCCATCTCACCAAATAACATGGGTATTCTAAAACATTTGGCAAACAAAAAGAAAGAAGGGAATAAAAATTACCCCAACCTCACAGTTGAAAGGATGTTCATGTGAATATTTTGGTATATTTCTTCCCAGTTTATTTTTTTCTTAATAATAAGAGCTTTGAGAAATTTAGGTTCCTGAATGGTGTAGTTTGCATAAAAGTTGATTAGAGACTTTATTTTTCAGTGCTTTTTCCCTCTTAGGACACAGCTATTTGGTTTTGAGTCTGACAATATTTTTTTGTGTTTAGGAAAATTATTAAAGTAGTCTTATTCATCTAAAGTAATCAGAATTACAGTATTTATAAAAATTAATTTTGCATTATCGATAGCATGTATAACACATTTGGGTAATGGGAATCATATATGCTCAACCAACAGTCAATGAAATTAATCGGTTTTTTACTGATTGAAAACTTAAAATAATGGTGTGCCAAAGTTAACCACCCCGCCCCCCATTTTTTTTAACTATCCGAGCTAGGAAGCTATGAAAATTAGAGGGTAAAATGGAAATACTGACAAATATTTAACCATAGCATAGCAATCTGTCACTATAATTTTCTTCAGAAATAAATGTTTTCGTTTGTCCTGTAATGTCTGAAATTACTGCCAAAGCTAGAAATATGTTTAGCTTTCTCAGCAAAATTCTTAAAAGGATATTGTTAGAGCCAAGAATCCAGAATTATCTTTACTCTTAAAATTGTCCTTTAGCCACTTTTTTTGCACTGTTCTCTTTCTTAAAATTCTTGGATTAATTTGCATTTCAATCATATAAAGCAGTATTCCATTGAATTGTCCTTCTAAATAGTAGGTTGTCCTGGAGATCCTTCATTTCCTTTTTTTTTTTCTTTCATTCTACTACTATTCATCAATAGCTCAGCACAGACTGGGCCTGCAGACTCACAGTGCCTGACTTCGTTCTCGTGTGCCAGCATGTCTGTGTATCGTGGGAACAACTTGATGAGCATTGTTTTCCTACCTTGAAGGCAGATTGTGGAAATTTCAGACTAAGAGTTTAACATCAATGGTTCAAAGAAACAGTATTGCAGATAATGTGTCCTTTACGTTTACATATTATGAGTTCTCTGGATTGTATCTATATCATGTAAATTCAATACTTCAATTTTAGTTTTAAGTAATAATGAAAATATTAGACTATGAGATACTGCGAACTTGCTATGTAATTGTCAGATTTTTATTGAATAGCTTTGTTTTTCAATATAAATAATGTTTGCCCTCTTTTAAGAGCTTCATAAATCTCAAATAATTTTATAGGAGTGAGTATTTCTTTTCAAGTTAATTGGACAAAAGATGGGTATTTTGTTGCTAAGTCCTAGGTTTGGAGTAAGGGACTTTTTAAAAATAAGTTCAAAATCTTAAGATTGGGCAGACCTGAACGAGTCCATGTAACAGCACAGTACAAAGCTTATAAATATCCAGAAGTGGTAGGTGTGGCTAAGAAGTTTTATACGTTGTAAGATAGTTTTTGTGTAATATGTGATAATCCATTAGATTCATAAGAGAATATCTAAAAGCTGTTTGAGGTGACTTATTTTCATATTTGTGTTTCCTGAATTTTAGGTTTGCTCCAAGAAAAAACATGGCTGCAAAAGAGAAACTGGAGGCAGTGTTAAATGTGGCCCTGAGGGTGCCAAGCATCATGCTGTTGGATGTCCTGTACAGATGGGACGTCAGCTCCTTCTTCCAGCAGATCCAAAGAAGTAGCCTCAGTAACAACCCTCTTTTCCAATATAAGTATTTGGCTCTTAATATGCATTATGTAGGTAAGCATCTACATCACCTTTCTCATCTTTTAGTGAACATTCTGATTATTTTATGTCTTTGTATATTTTTGAATTTGGGTTAGATGAGGTCCAGTTACATTGAGATGACAGTGAGATAGTCATTGATAAACATTTACGAATCTTGTTTATAGTCTTCTCTTACCATTGCATATGGATTATTAGGGGTAGAGGAAAACAGTTTTGGATTTATTTTACTGGAGGAAGCTGGAAGTCAAAAAAAATTTTAGATTTTAATATGATAAAATGTAAATAATGAGAAATACCTTTCAGACATTTGGCCTGTTCTAATTCGTCATTTTTTTGGGTTTTGGTAGTAATTCAGAAAGTAAGCTTTTTAAAATGCAGTATTCTTCATTGTTCCAAAACATTAATATAAATTGAAGATAAAGCATTCATTTCAGTTAGATGTAAGGTGGGCAATTATAATATTTTCTCAGAAAATACTCCTTGAATTATAATCGATATGATTTGGAGTTAGTGGTGAAAGTAATGTTAGAGATTACAGAAGTTAAAGGCAAGAAATATAGGCAGGAAACAGATAAAATTCATCTACAATGAAAGTCATGATCTTTAATTTTTAGGTTCACTAGATTTACATGTAATGATAGCAACAATATATTTTATTTAACATTGCTATTGCATAACTCAAGACATGATTTGAATGATATAGTCTTTCTATTAATATTTTTATTAGAATTGCCCATCAGCAAGTATACTTTTTATAAAATTGTGAAGTGTTGTCCTGTCTCTATGAAATTTATTTTTATCTATAGAAGGTCTTTGTGGGTTCCAAAGCTTAGCCCTGAGAACCCCTTACAGCTCTAAGAGATTACCAAGGAAGCCACTGTGAGAAGAAGTATGGTCTAGTAGAAAAGACAGTGCACTGGAAGTAGAACACCTGAATCTAGTAAACTCATCTCTCTTAGGTGGCATTGCCTTTGGAAAGTCTGTGAAATGAGAAGGGTTTTTTATGCTGTAAAACACTATAATTCTCAGCCCTTTATTAAAGGCTTTGTATGTTAGCCAATTTATGGAAGATAATTCCAGTCTGTTGTAGAACAACAATTGGGTACTTATCTTAGATATTTAGCTTAATCAGCAAAGTAATTCACATGTGGTTTAAAAAATGTGCTTATACATTATTGTTGAATAGATTGAATTATATATTATAAAAACAGCTACCTAATAACCAGAAGCATTAATTTTAGAAATCGAATGTGTTTCATTACAGTTGCCATTCGTTGTTCTCTGACATAACTTTGGGAATTCAACTCAGCCTTCTTAAATACACTTCTTACATGCTATGCTAGAGTAAGCTCAGTGCTTATATGAGTAGATAATTTCAGCATGAATGGTTTTCAGTTGGAGTAACCTGTGTGTCAAAGTATTATGTAGTGTTTATATACTGTTTCTGATTACAGAAGACTACCCTTAAGCAAAAAGCAAAAAGCAAAAAAGTATACAGTGAAAAGTATTTTCCTATGTCTATTCCTCATATACTTAGTTCTCATTCTGAGCCCCAAGCAGCTATTTTTATTTTGTGTATAACTCTAGAGATATGTATGTATAAGTAAATACAAAGATATATTGATATATAAATGTAAATATATTAGTATAAATAAATATATTTCCCCTTTTTTGTACAGGTGTTAGCATAATACACACTATTCTGAACCTTTTGTTTGTTTTAACTTAATGATATATCATTGTCTTAGCTATTGCTTTTAGATACTCATGAAATAAAGCTTTGTACTCTCTTCTGCCTAATCATATGATTCTGCTTGAATGTTGAGGCTTCACTTTCCCCTCAACTCTGCAGTTCTCTTTTACAGTGGTGTAGTATCCGTGTATGGCTATAACATAATTTTTTGGTATACCATAATTTTATGGCTATACCATAACTAATTACTCTATTGGTGGACATTTTAGATAACGTCTGTCTTCTATTTCATTAATTAAGTGTTATACTAAATAATTTTGTATAGCCATAATTTCATCACATGAAAATATAGCCTTGAGATAAATTATTAGGAGTGAAGTTCCCAGGTTAAAGAGTATATACATTTATAATGTTGATCAATACCACTCTCTATAGGGTTTTACTGTTTTGTACCACCACAAACAAGTGGTCGAGAGTTCCTGCAGCCCTACATCCTTATCATAACGGTATTACCAAACTTTTATATTTAGCTACTCCAGTAGGTGAAAAACGGATGGTTTCAAATGTAGCTTTCATCTGTATTTATCAATAAGATTTAATTTATTTACATTTAAGAAAAATGTGTATTTCCTCTTCAGATAGTTGTCAGTTAATGTCCCTTGCCCACTTTTTTATGGGATTGTTAACCTTTTCATATTAATTTGTGCGACTTTCGTGTACATTAGGGAAATTACCTTTTGTGATGAATTGAAATTATTTTTTCTAGTTTCAGTTCCCTTGATTTTCCTTGAATTTTTTTTTTTTGACATGCAGAATTTGCTTTTAATGGGGTTGAATTTATTGTTTCTTTTATAGCTTTAGGATTTTGAATCAATTAGAAAAGTCTTCCATATTCTTGAGAATTCTTTATGAAGAATTCTATCATGTTTTATTGTATTATTTTTTACTCTTAAATTTTTTCTTCATTTAGAATTTATATGCATATACAGTGTATTATAGGTATAATTTTATTTTTTCCAGATAACTGTTTGGTTGTCTCCATGTGTTTATTAAATAGTTTAGTCCAACTTTTTCTTACTGATTATTATACACTAAATACATATATACCATATTATATGTACCAATATACTATTTTATAGTATATATTTTGTTTTGTTTCTGAACTTTTTTTTTTCTCCTTTTAGTTTGTCTTATTGAATTTTGGTTATATTTTACTGTCTGATAGAATTAGTCCCTTGTTTTATATTTCTCTCTCTGAGTTTTTGTTGTTGTTAGTTTTCTATCTGAACTTTAGAATCTAGTCCTTGTAGTTCACATGATTTATTCATCCTATCATTTTGCCTAAGTATTTAGAATCTCAAAGGTCTTCTTGTGCAATATATGTTATTGTTGTCACAGCATTTTTTTCCCCCACTGGAATGTGAATATAGGGGTATAAGTGAGCCATAGGGTTTTTGTTGTTCTGTTTTTTGTTTTCTTACCTAATCTAAGTGGGTCTCTAAAGGATTTGAGAACCATTAGTTCAGTATAAACTTATTATCATGTTCAAGGCTTTATATTGAGACTTTAGCCACCAATATTCTTTCTTTTTACACCAAATTCTAGTCTAGCCTACGGGATTTACTGTCTCCTGAAAATATCCTTAGTGCTTTTATGGTTTTCTTACTTTCTATTCTCTTTTCCTAGAATGTTTCTCCTTTCTTTAGACTGGTATAGAAAGATCCATTTACCTTTTTAAGTTCAGATCATACTTAATCACTCAATTAACCATAGCCCTTCTAATGTTTGTTTATTACAGTACCAGTATTGTTTCATACTTTGTCCATGTTTACTTTTCACTAGATGGTTTCTTTTTTCTTCTTTGGATCTTCCGTGTCTAGGAGTACATATGGATCATACTTTATATGTAATAATGTTGGTTGAGTGATTGGAATATTAAAAGAATGATTGAAATGAATATGATCAATCTAGAGGATTTGGCAGCTGATTTTATGAAATGTTCAGTAGAAGAGTAAGATTAGAATATCTGGAAAAAAAAGGATAGTTCATTAAAAGACAATTCAAGGAGTGGTTTCAGGCAATAGAGTACTTAGAATAATCTGTCAACCACAAACATTAAAAATGCTTGTTAAATATTATAAATATCCTTTTTAATACTTCTAAAGTCCTTTGAAATAGCGATTAACAAAATAAATTGGAGGAATAATTTTAAGAAATGGAAAGCAAATAGAAATACTTATCTCTTGCTTCTGCTGGGTTGTTTTTGAAGTTAGGTTGTGTGGGAAAACTGAATTCTATCTCTAGTTTTTAGCACACCTTCCGTTTCCTTAACTAAAAGCATGATTGAGTCTATGAGAAGGGCATTAGGTGCTAAGAAGTGATATCTGTGCCCAAATAGAGACTCATTAATAAATGGAAAATAGTTGTAGGAGAGTAGACTAGAACAAGATTTTTTAAGATCTAGAATGTCAGACTGAGAAGTTCAGAACTTGCGTAGGTTTTAGAACAAGAGCGCTCTCTAGATAAAAGTGATGGTTTGGAGAATATTGCCCTAGTAATGGAATATAGAGTGTATGAAGATGGAAAGAGACTGAAAGAAGAATAGCAATTAGTATTATATTACAGAATGGATTAGGATAGAGCATAGAGTCTGGAAAGGAAGGGTAATGTTTGAGAGACTTGTTGAGGAAGACTCAGCAGCACTTGGTAATAGAGAAAAGATGACTCAGGTTTGAGTCAGAGTGAATGGGATTTAGGAGTGTGAAAGAGGGTGAGCTAGCTTGTTGAGGGAGGAGAAAGAGAGCTCAGTTTGTACTTGCATATGAGAACATTTAACTGGAATATATCTCAGGCATTATGAGCTATGAGCTGTCTATTTAGAATAAGAAATGATTAAGCTTTTGGTTAGAATAAATAGTGATCGAGTTTTTATTGCTTTTATAGCAGATTCTCCCCAACTATTTGTTGATAACATGCATCTAGAATAGTATATTTGAAGCAACAAAATAGATTCTTTGAGCTAGATACTTTATAGAGAGAAAAGCAGTTCACAGACTAAATTCCTTATGTTCATTTGAGAGGGTGAAAAGAAAGTGGAAGGGAGAATTAGAGGGTAAAAGGAAATTTATGTCACAGAGCCAAAGAATAAGAATTTTGAGAGTAGTTGCCTTAATTGCTGGGACATGGATAAGCGGGATGTCTTAGACTTGACAAGTAGATAGTTGTTGACTTCTGAGTTTCTTTAGAGTCGAAGAGGGTTTGTAGAGGGTAAATAGAGAATAATAGATGGTTAGAAAATAAGAGGCATTGATACAAATCAGTAGAATGAGAAAAATAGATAATAGAAAAAGGAGAAATCAGTGTGAAGAGAAGTTTTTCTTCAAGATTGAGGGAAGATCTTGTACTTTCTCTGAAAAGAGAGGTAAGGACTAGTGTCAGGGTAATGATTGAAGATGTAGAAGATAAAAGTCCTTAGGAGCTGGAAAAATAAGATCTTGCATTGAATGGAAGCAGGCACCCTTAGGGAGAGACGAAGACACCCAATTCTTCCTCTGGGACTGGAGAATGAGAGAATTGGTAGAGAGAACAGACCAGTAGATAGCAGTAAGGATAGATAACGACCAGAGTCCTCTTATACCTTTGTGTGATACATTCAATTATAAAATAGAAACATCTGCAGAAGTGAAAAATGCTTTATATTGTCAACAAAAAATTCATAGTGATTT
Organism: Pteropus vampyrus; assembly: GCF_000151845.1. NCBI lineage: Eukaryota > Metazoa > Chordata > Mammalia > Chiroptera > Pteropodidae > Pteropus > Pteropus vampyrus. The sequence goes on from NW_011888811.1 coordinate 8,095,392, forward strand.
TACTGCACTGAATTTACTTTGGTAGTGATGTAAAAAAACCCCTTAAAGTTGTTGTAACCTAATTGGAAAGTAATTTACTTCATTACTTTCTTTTTATTAGTGTAATTAATTTGGAGACTAAATTAGAATCATATTTTATTTATATCTCTCTTAATTTTTACTACAGGTTACATCTTAAGTGTTGTGCTACTAACCTTGCCCAGGCAGCATCTGGTTCAGCTTTACCTATATTTTTTGACTGCCCTGCTCCTCTATGCTGGACATCAAATCTCCAGGTAAGAGTATGACCTCATTTTTGAAATGGGTGACTGAATTAAAAGTTTTCCTTTACCAATAAAATACTTCCCATGAACACTGTTAAGAAGCCAAAGCTTTGGTATGTATCCAAAACAGTTCTATTGATACTTGTTTTCTAAATAAATATCATCGTACAGGATTAATAGCTAGAGTTATGCCTCAAGTTTTATTTCTGCATTTAAAATGGAGTATGTTTACAATGAGCTTTTTTGTATTACCAGTGACAAGAATTTCCAGAGACAAGCTATAGAAACATTTTAAAAATTATAGACTTCATTACTTTCCATCTTTTCAGGAAGTCAGTTTATGATGCATAAGAATCAGTGTAAGATGCAACCATATATATAGTGGATGATTGATATAAGTTATTTGATCAGATTAATTGTATAGCTCAGAACTTCTACCTCTTTAGCAATATTGTCTGTTTGCCCAGGTCTGCTAGTCTATAAATTTTAAGACTGGTCTGCCAGTGGTTTCTAGCTATTGCACAGGTGAACCAAAAGCCACACAGCCAATGTGATGGGGTAGAATAAATTTTGTGGGAATAATTTATTTTGTTTTGATTGAAATGTATAACCGTAATAACATATACTCCTAATTCTAAGAAGAGTGACATTATTTTTGAATATATACTAAAATATAATTCCCTGGAGGTCTGAAATATAGATTTTTGGTATAGGCTTGAAATTTAATCTTAGAAATATTTTTATGAATAGAATTGAATGGTTGACTTTTTTAAAACCCTTTTTTCTCCCCCAATTATAAAATAATACTGTTCACTGTCGATAATTTTTGGGAAATACAAAAAATTTTATAGGCAATAATAATCACCTGAAATTATACTACCCAGAGATAGACCTGTAAAAATTCTAATATTTCCTTCCAGTTTTTTAATACCTTCCAGTTTTCACCACTTCAGTGATACTAAAAAGTGAAATTAATTAATAGTCACTGACTCTTGGCCCTTCCTGTTGGAGCAGGACTTTAATATTTCATCTAGATATTTCTCAAAGGCCCCGGAGTGTTTCCCTGAAACTCAGTCTTCCCACAGTCCTCTCTGTTCCTGCGTGGTTGATTTCCTCTGCTCAAAAAGGTACCTGGAGGTGTCTTACTTTTTAATTGCTGCCACTGTCCTTGCCCCAGGGCATGTCCTCGAATGTCAAAGTTGCAGAATCTGGAGATGCCAGAGTAGTGCTGCCTTTCTTGTGACCCCACGGTGTCTCACATCAAGCCATGTTTTACCCTCAAGTGGAGACAATGACTTTGCTAATTTGGTGTCACACAAAGATGTCCCTGTGTCTTAGACTCTTTTCTGGGAACAGCTTCAGCCTTTTCCTGTGACATCTTCATAGAGCTTAGACTAGGAGTCCATGGGCCAGTACTGACATAGACAGCATGATGTCCTTCTCATTCCAGTACCACCAACTCCAGACACCCAGCCACAGTCTAGTCTTCTGGCCTCACCCAGACACTACTGCATCTCAGCTTATGCTCAGAGTAGAGATGCTTCCCTATCTTTTTATACATTTTTTTTTTAAAGCAAATATTGTGTCTGTAGAGAGAAGTGCAGGAGTTGGTATGTGAGCTCCTGAGTCACCGTTTTATGGAGTAAATGAGTGCCTGGGCATATCTTTTGCATAGTGAATAGGTGATTGGATAGGTTCAGATTTCATGGTCCTTATTAACTGTTCCATAACCTTAGTGTCACTTACCAGAAAGTGACATCTCAGTTCTCCTCACTTGTAAAATGGTGATAATATCTTGAGGGGCTATTGTAAAGACTGAATAAGATAAAGCATGTAAAGCACGATTTCTGACTTTTTAGTGCTTATTAGTGCTCGGTGAATTTTAACTAACATTCTTGTATCTTGTTTTTATTATGCAGCAATGTTTGTGAGCATTTTCCTGTGTCAGTCTTTAAAAAATTATTTTTTAAATGGCAAAGTTTTCCGTGGTGTATCTCTATAATGGTAGCTTTTTAGAGTTGATAGGATTTTGATGATGAATCAGAGAAATCTTAGAATTGAAGGTAAAGTTATTAAAATTATTGCTTTGATAGTTATAATTCTCGGTGAAAAACAATGAACCTGCCCTTTCCCTTATGATTTTTCAGTTTCCAGTGGTTTGTGGTGGAGTGATAGCTGCAACCATGTAGTTCTGTTTACACACGCACGCACACGCACACGCACGCACACACACACACTCTGTTACCATCAAGGCTTGTCTAAAGAGTTCAAAATTCCATTATATAAGGATAAAGGGGGCTCTAAAAGTGTCAGAACTAAAACCTTTTTCTGACTATTCTTATGGCAATTTCAACTTTTTAGTTTTAGATTTTGTGGGAATGTTTTTTTCTAACATTTAAAGTTTGTTTTCATTATTAAAATATTTACTTATTTTAAATTGAAAAGTTTGTAATAAAACTTTATAGTGTGCAAAAACATTTCCTGTTTTTTATTTTCATTTTGATGCTTATTATAATCTTTTAAAATTTACAGATGAAAAAACTGAAGTGGGAAAAAAGCTAGGAAGGTACAGCCTCAGACTCTAACTCGAATCTAGGTTTTCTGATTCTTAGTTCAGTTCTCTTAGGCAGGCAGGATGGTTAGTATAAAAAATTTAATTTTAGAATTAGACTGGGTATGAAGTAGGTTCTCTGCTTAGTAAATACCTTGTTACCTTGGCCAGTTGCTTCTTTGAAATTGTAAAGTAAGACTGCTCATCTTATGGAGTTAGTTTGATAGTAAACTAACACATTTCAAGATATGGAATATTTTAGTACTTCTCCTCTTAGTATAATTAATTTATACTGTGTGGTGCTCCCTCACAAAAGGTAAGCAAAGATTATTCATAACATGTCCCATTTGATAAATATTGAAACTCAAACATGTCACATTTATAAAACATTTAGGCTGAAGTTTTAAGTTTAAAAAAAACATAATGGTTCAGATTTCATGTGGCAGTTTCATAATCAAGTATCTTTTTTTTTTTAATAACAGCTTTATTGAGATATAATTATGTACTTAAAGTGTATAGCTCAGTGGGTTTAAGTACATTCACAGAATTATGCAAAACATCACCACAATTGATTTTAGAACATTTTCTTCAAGAAGAAACTCTGTTCCCAGCAGTCACTTCCCATTTCCCACCAGTCTGTCCCACCCCCCACAACCAGCCCCGGGCAACTGTGAGTCTGTTTTCTGTTTCTGTGGATTGGTCTATTCTGGACATTTCATATACATTGACTTTTACAGTATGTAGTCCTTTTTTGTCTGGCCTTTTTCACTTAGCGTGTTTTCAAGGCTCATTCGTGTTGGAGCATGTATCAGTACTTTTTTTTTCCTGTTCAAATCGTATTCTGTTGTGTGAATATGCCACATTTTGTTTATCCATTCATCTCTTGATGGACATTTGAGTTGTTTCCACTTTTCGGCTATTATGAATAATGCTTTGAACACTCATTGTTTTTCTTTGGGCATATGCCTTGGGGTGGAATTTCTGGATCATATGGTATTGATATTTAAACTTTTGAGGAATGGCCAGACTACTTTCTAAAGTGGCTGCACTGTTTTACGTTTCCACCAGCAGTGTATGAAGGTTCCAGTTTCTCCACATCCTTGCCAACACTTTTGATATCTTTTTTAGTATAGCCATCATAATGAGTATGAAGTGCTATTTCAGTGTGGTTGTGATTTGCAATTTCTTGATGGCTGTTGAGATTGAGCACCTTGTCATATAAGTCTTTGGAGAAGTGTGTATTCAGATCTTTTGCCCATTATTTAATTGAATTTTTTTAAATGAGTTGTAGGAGTTCTTATATATTTTAGATGCAAGTCTCTTATCAGCTATATGATTTATACATATTTTCCACCATTCAGTCCAGTCTAGTTGTGTAATATGGTCCTGAGAAGAAGAATCAATACTTGGATGACTTAAATAAGTAATTTGGTACTTCAGAAACTGGCTATGGAAAAAGACATTTGCAAATATTAATTTCTTAAATTTCATAAAGTCTTTAAAAAGTTTGATATCTATTTCCCCTAAATACATGTACTCACATATGAGACTGATTATCCTTAAGTGAATAAAAATTTTTAGAATATGTCTATAGGGACACGGAAAGTAGATTAGTGGTTATCAGAGGGAAGTGGGGTGGGGAGGTAGGTAGATAGGGGTAAAGAGGTTCAAATATTTGGTGATGGAAGGAAATTTAACTTTAGGTGGTGAACACAATGCGTTATACATATGATGTATTGAATTGTACACTTGAAACCTATTTGATTTTTATTAACCAGTATCACCCCAATAATTTTAATAATAAGAATGGATTATTATAGAATTGATTTAGCTGACAGTTCAGAAGAACTAAAGTTTAGAAAATCCCTGAGCTCAGGTAGTATAATATGAACTAAATTGTGCTTTTCATTTTGAGCGATGTAAGGAGTGTATTTTCCAGTGCCAGTCCTACTTTAAAATTGAGATTGTCCATAGCTAAAAGGAAAACAGAAAACTATGACCTTTTCCGTGGGATGTGGTCATGGTTCAGCTCCACAGTTGTGTGTTTTTCCCTAAAATTTTTAAACTTCAGTATTCTTAAGTGCCTCACTTTATTTTTATCAATTTGTATGTGTATGACTTGAATTAAGAGCCTGTGGGTTTCAGAAGATGAAAGTACACTCTTTTTGTCCTGGTCTTGGGTGTCTAAGTATGGTTTCAAATGTGAAACTTTCCCAAGTTACTTATGTGTAAAATACAGGTAACTAGCTCTCCATTTTATGAAAGCTTGTATAATTCTAAGCTGTAGATGAGGGTTTCTCTACTTCAGAACTATTAGGATTTTGGGCAGGGTCATTCTTTGCTGTGGGGCAGTCCTGGCTGTTATGGGATGTTAAAAACACCCTGCCTCTGCTCACTAGATTGCAGTGTGCCCCCTCCCCAGCAGTTAGGAAACCAAAAAGTCCCTGACTGCCAAATGTCATCTTCTGGGGAAAAAAAAATTTTCCTTAGTTGAGAACCATTGTTATTAGCTACAGGAATTGTTAAAATAAATTTTGTAATTATATACTGAACATTTAATTTTGATAGGAATAAAATTGACCCATTTCAGCATTTGATATGTTTTCTTCTTTTGAATATTATCAGATCCAGGCATTAAATCTTTAGTAAGGGGTCAAAGAAGCCGAAGGGAAAGTAGGGTGGCAGGGTGGCAGAGGTGATTTAAATAGTTAAACCGTGGATAAATAAACTATTTAATTGCTAGCACAGTGCTTAGGGTTTAGTAGGTCTTCAAATCCAGATGTTTGAACAGCACAGTATCTTGGGATCTCTTAAATCGAACGGTGCCTTTGTTTACACATATTGCAAAAGATAACTTGGAGGGCTTGCCAGTTTATTCTGTGTAATAGTAGATTAGGTTTTGTTGGAATTAACATTGTATGAAGGCTCTAAGTGGCCAGAATATACAGATTGTTCCTAGTTTGTTCAGTAACTCAGGTTGCTTAAGAGACTGTTATTTATAAGTAAAGGTTTATAATCAGTTGGTGAATTGGTAAGCTCCTAGATTTTGTTGTTTTTATTTATTTTTTTTTGTAACTTTTATGCTTCTCTTTATAGAGAGAATTTTTCCAATTACAAGCTCTCCTTTCATACATCTTACACATTCTTTATTCCTCTAACAGTTTCCTTTAAAGGAGAATAGGCTTCCACAGGGATTAAGGAAGTAGATTTTCCAAGTGTTTAGTTTGTTAGTACCCAGTGTTGACTGTCAGCATTGAAAAAATTGCTGACAAAGTGTAAAAAAGTTTTAATGAGAAAGATTTTATTCTGTTACAAGTAGAAAGCAGAAATTCTTGCTTCTGACTAACTTAATACAGTTTACGTTTTAAATCTTTTTGATAAAAAAATTGTAATACTGTTTTTGAAGAGCTCATCTAATTCAGTCTTAAAACATTTATAAAATTCTGTTAAAAATTAGAATTTCATGGCTCTTGCCTCAGACTAATTTTTGGCTTAAAATGACCCATGGAATTTTGGATAATTCCTTTTCTGGATCCTTCTTATTCAGGCTTAACTGTCTTTTGTTGTTGTTGTTGTTTTGTTTTGAATGACCTACTCTGCTGAGACTGAGTAACCATGAGTTTTCATTGCTAGTCTGAGACGCTGTGAAGTTGTACATAACCTAGATAGAGACATCTTTGTTGCCGTTGGTTCTTATTTCAGTTCTGTATAGTTTGGGATGCAAGGCCCAGATTCCTCAGAAGGGACAGTGACAGTAGTTGAGCAGAGGGAGAGGTTCTAAGGTGCCCAGGGTAGGGAAGATGTTAATTTGTATGGTAGGATGGTTGATCCAATGATTCGGATTTTTTGGATAGGTTTAATGGACAGTAAGAGAGAACGTTATTACAGTGAGGGAGTGCTGTTCCTAGGGTCCAGGAGTCGGGCATAATGAGAGCTAGTTGGAGGAAACTGCTCCGTTAACATCAGGGTGTTGTCATTATGGCCTAAAGCTAATTATTTGTCTAGAATGCAGACCTCCCTTACTGTCCTGTAATCCCAGCAAATCGCAAAGTAATGAACAGATGGAGAATGAAAAAGAACTAAAAAGAAAATCATAAAAAGTTTAAGAAAGTTAAGAGGAGGCTTAAAAAAAAACCCCCCAAAGGAACATAGAGTAGGATAAAAGAAAAGGAAATAGTTACATTAAAACCTTTTATAATAACCCTATAATGAGAGGTAAAATAAGTAAAATGAGTGATATTTAAAATAAAAGACAAAAGGCAGAAATAACTAGCTAAGTAAAAATCTCAAAGTGAAGCTAATAAACGATATAATTTTTAAGTAGAGTTTGAACTTATAAAATTTTTAAAAACTTTTAAATATCTCACAACATTCTATATATTTTATAGCATTTATCACAATTGTAATTAAGTAATTGTTAGGATAAGTATTTTTTTTTTATCGTAGCTATCCCCTCTGATTTGTAATCTTTATGCTAACAGGGACTACGCCTTTCTTATTCATTGTGGTATTCCCAGATCTCAGCAGTATGCTAGCAACATATTATGTGTACAGTAAATTCTTTTTGAGTTACAAAAAAAAAAAAAAGCATAGAGGATGTTAATTTTCCTTAGAAGTTTTGTTTTGTGAAATTAGACTTAAGGTAAGAGACTCTAAAGAAAGGCAAAGAAACTTTTGAAAAGAAAGTGAACCAAAGCAGGCTAGGAAATAATGCAAAGCAGTTAACATGTCTCAACAATAAGAAATTCTAGAACAATGTTGAGTTTAATGAGTTACATTTTACAACATCAATAATGTGATGACAAAAGCAAACAAAGGAGAGAAAACATGACAGGGAACCCAGCCCCTCGACCCCATTATGAGAGAGCTCCTGGGACTAAGGCCCTTTTGGGCGCCTTTTTGTAGGCCCCCTTTTTTTATTAGGTTGAAGTTCACATAACTAAGCTAACCTTTTAAAGTGAACAATTCAGAAGCATACATTACATTCATAATGTTCTGCAACCATCACCCCAAAATAAAACCCTTTAAGTGGCCATTTCCATTTTTTCCCCCAGCCCCTGGCAAGTACCAATCTGCTTTCTGTCTTTATGGGTTTTCTCTGGTCTTTTTTTAAAACTGGATCTATTGGAGAGGAATGTGCTATGCCCCAAAAGACATTATTTGGCTTTAGAGGCCTACATAGTACTGAGACTCAGAGTTAGATCTCTTTTAGATATAAATTTAAGTCTTTAATAGCATATTTAAAGACTTCATAAATCTAAGTGATATTTCTAAGTACATTTTATTTTAAATTTATAATTCTCTTAATTCTTTAGCTTTCTATCCTAAAACTATATAAAATATAATTAGATTAATGGTCACCTATGGTAATCTGGTAATCAGTTATTCATATGTAATTTGCACATGGAGCTAGCATTTGTGCCTCTCTCCATTAAAACAGGGTTCAACCATCGACTTTCTGGACTGGATAATTCTTTGTTGTTGGGGGCTGTCTCGTGCAGTGTGAAATGTTTCGGCAGCATCTTGGCCTAGGTGCCAGTAGCACTCCTAACCCCGCCTTCAAGTTGTGACAAGTAAAAATGTCTCTAGACATTGCAAAATATCCCTTCAGGGACAGAATCACCCTGGTTGACAACCACTGCTTTGAAATCATTCCTCTTGAGAATCTGGCTTTCTAGTTCAATAAAAAGAGACTTTTAATGCATTATTTGTTAGAAGTAGTCATCGTAGAGTGGTAGAGGAGAGTTGCTAAATCACCCATGATGCTTAGTCATTGATTTTTGTAATTGTTCCCAAAACTGCTTCCATTCTTAAAAACTTTTGGAGTTTTTAATTCTGACTTTTGGCAGCAGTCTATTTGCTGATTATGTTAGGGTCACTCCTTGTTTGGCTATGCTATGCTAAAGGAATTCAACTTGATTGCCTAACAGGAAGTAGTATCATGGAAAAAGTAAATACAGCCATACGAGTTTGTTCAGAAATACTTGAAACATTCAAACTGTTTTGAAATATAACGACTAGAGCATTCACCAATTGAAGAAAAAAAGGTGAATTTTTTTAACACAAATTTTCACACTTGATGTTAAAAGAACCTAAACCATCTTCTAGTGTTTCTGCTTAACTTAACTAATGATAAATTAAATTTTCCCTTTCTATGCTTCCCGCCTAAGCCCTAGAAGTTGTTTTCTCAAAGTGTAAAGACTGTTTGGCTACTACTTAAATCTTGTTATTTCTGAGCAGTCACGTGTTAAATGAAGTAAATCTGAAGAGGAATATTTGATTTGATTTAAGATAGTTTCGAAATAAATTTGTAGCCTACCTAAATATTATAATTCTAATTGTAGATTCCCTATAGAATTGAAAGTGACAGTTTTTAAGGATTGTCCTCCTATGAGCCAGTTTTCTAACTAGTTTGAGATTTTAACTGTAATTAATTAGGCATAATTGGGGACAAAACTTTGTGGAAAGTAAGACAGAAGGGGAATGGTGGAAGAGAGCCAAAAGAGGAACTATTTAATACAGTATTACTAGATATTATTTAGTAGTAGGGTAGAGAGATGACACCTTAACTGGCTTTTTACTGGGCATAAAGTATTTAATAAGGTCATGGGAAGAAAAAAATCCCACACAGTGGGACTGTCTACTTCGTACAGTAAAATCCAGTTTCCATAATTTCTGTTTCCAGTGCATGGAAGGAGACGAAGGCTATTCTATAGAATTCTTTATAAAGAATTCTAAATTTTTCCTTAGTATAGATGTAGAGAGAGGTGTTATTAATGGAATATACTTTTTATTAGAATTCTGTGTGTGAGTGGCTTCTCTCCTCCATCAGTACTTGGACTGATGTAATATCTTCTTATCGTTTTACTTATTTAGGGACTACGTTAGGAGTGAACTGGAGTCTGCCTATGAAGGACCAATGTATTTAGAGCCTCTCTCCATGAATCGGTTTACCACAGCCTTAATAGGTAAGTATTATAAAAAAATTAAAGTTGTAGGTAGGAACCAACCAGCCTTAGTATCATATAAAGTTGTTGCATACTTACTACAATAAAAAAAAAGGAAAACTCCTAGTTATTCATGGTGACTCTTCCAAAATTCAGCCATTGTTAAATGTTTTATTTTCTTAGTCTTTTTTTCCCCATGCATAGATATTTTTTACTTTGCCTGTTTATAATCATATATTGCCTGTAGTTGGTTGTGATTTTTATTGGTATTTTAAGTATTTGGGAAGATTAACTTTTAAATAAAGCTAATTTTTACTTTGTCAGATTAAAATGAAATATATATTGTCATAAAGTTATTTATTATTGAAAGCTGTCACCTTATAGTCAAAAATAAATTGCCAGAAACCTCAAGAACTTGAAACATGATTGAAATATTCAGGTGGCAGAATGTTAAAAGTAGAAGCGTTGGCTAAGACTCCACAACAACATAGATACAGTGTAAAGTGAGGTACTAGACTTTCCCACGCAGGAAGTGAGAGAAAACCTGTTTTGTGGCTCTTAACCTCACCTATGCGGGTGTTAAAAGGTTGAATGTTGGAGAATGAAGGAAGATTTCTTTAGAACTGTTTTCTCTGAAATACCTTCCCAGCACTTCACATTTAGAGAATTCAGCAGTGGATCATTTGGAGAGTCACATGTCTTCTGTGGCTTGGTGGGGGCGGGTATTGTGGGCTGATGTCTGACCATGTCTGCAAAATCTAAAACTGCACATCCATAACTAGCAATGTGTGGCTTTTGAGCATTTGCAATGTGGCTAGTCTACATTAAGATATACTGTTAAGTGTAAAACACACATCCAGTTTTCTGAGACTTAGTACAAAAAGGATATAAAATGTCTTTATTTTTTTAACATAGATTGAATGTCTATATGATAATATCTGGAATATATTAGGTTAAATAAAATACATTGCTGATTAATTTCACCTGTAAAATTAAAAATTACATAATGGCTCATATTATAATTATAATCTGATAAAAAGGCCAACAGCGACTGGCTGGCTCTTGCGTTTTCTGACTGTGGGGTGAAAATGTTTTGTGGGGTTTTCTGTATTTTCTAATCTGTGTAGGCAAAGGATGTTTGTTTCCTATGGGCAAGATGAAGGCCCAAGAGTCTCTGAAGATTTTCTTAGGTCTTATAGGAAGGCCCTTTAAAAGGATGATAAGATTCCAACAGGGATGAACTTCCAAATTCCCAAGAGCTAAGGAAAGAACCAGAAACAGCCAGAGGAGGGTACATGACAGGCACCAGAGGGGAGATCCACAGTGATGGGCACAGTCTCAGAATAACCCATTAAATTGCCCAGGAGAAAGATCAGTTTTAAACTACACCAGTGCCAGAGGGCACCAATACCGTCTTGTTGTAAGAGTACATTCGAGTAAAAATTTCCTACTTTCCTCCCTCTCCTTCCTTCCTACCTGCTTCAGTCCTGGGTAAGTCAAGAAGAGAGGGAGATGATGCTAGCAAAGAGAGAGAAGCCTGCCATACTGCTCTACCCCCTCTCAAATGCAGGTTTTCTAAATATAATCCCGTAGGAGGCCTGACCTAGAGTAAGGGAGAAGCCTCAATTTTAAATCAGTTTCAAAGTTTTGGTTATTGTTAGATTAAGACCATGTAACCTAAATTAGATTAGAAAAGTTATGGGACTCTTAACCTTAGGCTAGGAGAACACAAATCTTCACAGAGTAGATTTTAAAAGACGGTAGGAGAAAAAAATAACATTGCTTTATGACTATAGCCTATGAGCTGGTGTATTCAATAATGGTAACATTCAAGTATGAAAATATTGGCTGGCTTAGAAAGCTTGTAAAGTCTTCTCTTTTGTTCTGTAGGAGATGCAGGTTAATTTAAATCGGAAACATATTTTCTTAAATTGTTCCTTTCAGTGGCTATGATGGTCTATTTACTCAACTAAGATTCTATTAATTAGAAATAAAACAAAATCTTTAAACTACTAAGTGGCATGTTTTCTTCAGACTTTGATTTTAAAGTTATGTCTCTCGTTTTCTTCCATTTCACTAATGAACTTCTTTAATGAAAAACTAAGCAGTTTGAACATGCCGTCGTTTCTTAGGGTTGCAGACTTCTTAGAGGTGTTTCTAATAGTGGAATCCTGAAATCCAAATCCAGTACTTGAGATTTTGATTTATTCAGAATTATCAGGCAGATTGGAATAGGCAGATTGCAATAATCAACTTCCTATTCTTTTGGAACTGTAGGAGAGATTTCCACTAACACTATGACTCCTTCCTACTTTCACCTAAATAGGAGGAGGAGTCTTATCTTAAAGAGAATTATAGCACATGAGTCATATTCTTCTTTGAAAGAAGATAAGTGAAGCCTGTAACCCCAGAACTGAGCACTGAGTGTTCTGGCATAGGCTTATGGGAACGTTCACAGCTCAGAGGAAGTTTACATCATACTGAACAAGGAAATTTAAATGTCATAGCTATGAGCACAGTGAAAGTAAGATATGCCAGAAAGAAAATTCCTTCCTAATTATTCCTAGTATTAAAGCGTTTTCTTAAAAGTCAAGAAATGCTACATTTTTATGATGAAAATCCATTCTTTCCTGCATCACTCCTCTCTACTCTCAGGTGTAATTACCCAGAGATGCACGATCATTTCTTCCCTGGTGTTTTCTCTTGTCCCTTTCTGGGAATCCTGTTAATTGAGTAAGGTTCTCCTACATTGAGCACCTGACTTTCTTAACTGTTCCATTTTCCTTTTCTTTCTCTCCTTTCCTCTCCTCTTTTTGTTTTACTTTCTGAAATTTCCCAACCTTATCTTTCAACACTTTTATTGTATTTTCTTGTTGTTACATATTTTTAGTAGCCAAGAGCTTGTTTTTATTGAATACTTCTTTTTTACTGTGACAGTCTTTATTTCTTAGCTGTGTTATTTATCTCTCTGAAGCTTTCTTTTGTTCCTTGCATTCTCTCCATTTCCTCTGAGATCTTTTTTGTTTGTTTTGGTCTTTGTCTTTCATGAAACAGCAGTGTTTCTCAAGCCTGTATTAGAATCACCTAGTTATTTTAAATAAAAGATTATGAATACTGATGCATAAGCCTCATCTGAGGTTGATTAAACCATAAGTTTTACTTAAATATCTGGGAGTGCTTGACTGATCATTTGTATTCAGGTGAGTTATTGTTTATTGGAATCCCAGAGCTTACCAATGCACTTATTTCACAGTTGGTGTTCAAGTGGGACTGGCTGTTTTGAGGGGAACTTGGAAGTATATGGTTTGTGTGAGGTTTTTTATTTGGACTTGGTCAGTTTCCCCAAAGAGGAATCTTATCCCCTGCGGAGGAAGCCCATGTCCTAGAACTGGGTGGCAACGAATGTGGTAGCAGTGTTTGGAGCTCTAGAGAGATCTCTTCTTTTTGGGTGCACACTTCAGTTTTAATCTCCTCTTTTCATTGGGCACTTCACCTAGCCTGGGGTGTCCAGGAGCATGTTCCAGCCTCTCTAAAGAGCTGATGTCAGTCTTCTTCCCAGGACAAAGGAAAGAGTAGTGGCCTGTCTAAAACCGGTTAGCTGTCTCATATGTTTTTGTCTTCTCTCCTCTAGATGTTGTTGACATATCCCACTTGATGGCCTCTCTTTTTTTTATATGGATTTTCCTCCTTTTTTGTGCCTTTATGAATGTTTTTCATATTATTTTAATATCAGTTCTTTTAAGGCTAAAACTAGTACTTTGTGAGAGAAAATATCATGTGTTATAGTAGATTATTAATAAATGTACAAAATTGATTGCTGTTTTCATATTCTTCTAACAATAATATGGCTAGAACACAAACAAAAATCCTAAAGTATTTTACTTTTCATTGGAAGAGAATTTGACTAAATGATCTTTGTCTTTTGGGGGGCGGGACAATGGTTCTAGGACTTCTTGATATCTTTTTTAAAATTTATTTTTCAATTACAGTTGACATACAATGTTAGTAGTTTCAGGTATGCAACATAGTGATTAGACATTTATATACCTTATGAGGCCATCACCCCAATAAGTCTAGTACCCATCTGATACCATACTTAATGATTCTTATATTCATCTGAAAGGTTACATATTCAAGAATGTCCAAGATATTCTGAAAGGATCAGTGAAATGGAACAGTGTGGTATTGTCATCAGAGTAGATCATTAAAAAAAAAAGAGTAAGTTCTGACACAGACACAGAGGGTTTCGAAGTATACCAGAGTAGCATTTCAAATTAATGAGAAAACACCTGGATGATTCCAACAGCTAGTTTTAAGACAACTAACTAAAAATCTAGAAAAACAAACTTAGATTTTTACTTTTTATCTCATTCTAAAATTTCAAATGTGTTAATTTTTAAAATAAAGATTACTAAAAAGAAATATGGGTGATTACTTGTATACTTGTTTGTATAATCTTAAGTAACAGGAGCCATGCAATTAACCATCAAAGGCAGAAACCGTTAAGGAAAAGATTTATAGGTTTGACTGTTTACAATAAAAGCTTCTGTACTAATAAGAGCAGAAGGTTATTATAATATTCAGGCAAATGACACATTGGGAAAATACAATTATATGGCAACAGAGATCAGTATTTCGATCAAACAATAGAAGGCTACATATCCTAGTGGAAGAATGGGCAAAGAATGTGAATAAGCATTTCACCAAGCAATTGCAGTTTTTGTTATTTGCTTATTGGTAATGTCAGAACTACTAGTAATCAACAAAATACAAATTTAAAGAAACTTAGGAAATATTCCTTGTCTTCCTCTTCCTGAATTTATTTTCACTGTTGGCAATTCAGTGGGAAAATGGGCACCGTATACACTAAGTGTTTTTTTCTGTAGGGTGATTTGGCAGTTTGTGTCATAAGCCTTAAAAATGTTTCTTCTGACTTAGTAATTGCACTTTTAGGAATCGAGTCTAAGAAAATATTAGAAAATGTACTCCGAGTAGTTTATAAAAAGATGTCATAAATGTTCAAGCTTATTCATAACAAAGCTTTTTATAATTATGAAATGTTTGGAAACAGCCAAATGTTAATGTCATATATATTCAGTATAACATACCATACAACTAAAAAATAACCATGTACATGTGTTTATTAGTGTGGAGAGATATATGCATAATACGTATTAAATTTAAAGAGCTAATTATAAAATAATATGTAAATCTCATAAAATATTTCTCTATATTCATATGCATAGAATAAATCTGAAAATATGTTTAGCTAATATGAATATGCTATTATTCGTATTCAAATATGAATAGATAATATGAATAGCTGACTTTTATTGAGTACCTACTAGGTTTCAAATACAATGCTAATGCTTTTCCATGCATTTTTTCATTGAATAGACCGAAGGTATTAGCGGAGCTACCTTTGGGTGATAGGATTATGAGAGCTTGAGTTTTTTTCTTTTTACTTCTCTCTGTTTTCTATATCTATTCTATAACTTTTCTATAATGATTATGCATAATCCTCTATGAGATTTTGTTGCTTAAACATTTCAGTTTTAATTTTAATTACTGAGTCATTTGGGAGGGCTTGCATTGGCCTGTGAATGCAATTGAAGATCAAAAACCTCAGAATAAATCTTGTCAAAGCATAGTCTTGGACAAGTAACTGTGTCTTGGATTTTATGCTTTTACCTATAGACCAGAAGAATTAAATGTTGAGCAGTTTTATAAAAGGAGCTATATATATGTACAACTGTTGTGCCTGAATTATTATAATATTGAATTAGACATTTAAAAAAACTTTCTCCATATTATGCATGCCATCTGGAATGTGATGAAGTCCAGTAGTAGATATTTGTGCTGCTTTTTAAAAATCAATCCTAGGGAATTGCTGCTCAAAATGCATAAGACATGTGAATATATAATTATGGTCAGATGAAGTTAAAATTTGACCTGAGAGATCTTAATTAGACTTGTTCAAAAACTCCGTCATCCTTATCAGCAGTGATTTTTGTTTTTATTTTCATGGATACCAACTCTCAAATGCATTCTCCCTCCCCATTTTAGGTCAGTTGGTGGTGTGTACTTTATGCTCCTGTGTCATGAAAACGAAGCAGATTTGGCTTTTTTCAGCTCACATGCTTCCTCTGCTAGCTCGACTCTGCCTGGTTCCTCTGGAGACAATTGTTATCATCAACAAATTTGCTATGATTTTTACTGGATTGGAAGTTCTCTATTTTCTTGGGTCTAATCTTTTAGTACCTTATAACCTTGCTAAGTCTGCATACAGAGAATTGGTTCAGGTAAGACTGACAACTGCACACGGGTAGCTAAAATTCTGCATAAATATTAAGTATATTAAAGATTTAGTTCACTTTTATTTTACAATGCTGGTCATGGTAACATTCTGTGTGACAATTTCAAAATAGCAACTATTTTTAACCTAATTTAGGAGCATATGAGATTTTTTGTTATGAAGTTCTATTGCGAGGCAGTAAGGGAAGCGATTTCTCTGGAAGCAGACTGTGTGGATTTGTACTCTGGTGCCGCTGTTTACTAGCTGTGTAACCTGGGGATAGTCACTTGTTTGCTTATCTGTAAAATGGAGCTAATAATAACAGTTGTACTTAACTCAGAGAGTTGCTGTGAGATTTAAATGAGTTCACTGCCAGGCAGATGATGTTCAGTGTGTGTTAACTATTGTAACAAAGACAAAAATAATACAGAATTAAATACCTAGAGGTTAAATCCTATTTTTTTTTTTTTCCCTGATCAAAGCCCTACTGTGACTTAAGTTTTCCCCCTATGTTTGCCTAATTTATTTAAAGTTCTGGTCTATAATGTGATGGATTTCATTTAGATGTAGTACTTGAACTGATTTTGTCAGTATAACGTGCTTCTGTCACCTTTTTTCAGACTACTCTAAAACAGATTATTCTCAGATACAAACAGTAGATATTCAGGAGATAAATATTTCTAGTTGCAGCATACTATATAAAATAGAGCTTAAAATTGACCTTGGTATAAAGAGTGTTGAAATGGGCAATCTCTTCTACCTCTTGACCGTATGTATATGTGACTTGAAGGTACAAGAAGCTCTCAGATTGACCAAACAGGTTTTTGTTGTTGTTGTCTCCCCAGGGGCAGATTTCTCAGAAAAAAATTTCCGAAACTCTTGGCCTTAGACTAATTCTTTTCTTCATCTTACACAATGCTAGAAAATCCTGAAAGTAGATCTTCCAAAGAAGTTATTTTGACTCTCTACATGAAGAGCTGCTTCAGGGTGAAAGAGTTGTAGTTATATTCAGAGGAAGAATGACAGATTTAATTTTGTGCATTTTTTCTTTGAATTCAATCTCGTGGAGCTATCCTAGTTTCTAAGAAACAGGAGATACTGAGTAAGGATTAATTGGATACTGTTTATTTAATCACCATAAGAGCAAAGCCTCCATTTTTCAATGTTCTGTTTACTCTTTTGGTTGCCATTGGATTCATGCATCATCAGTAGGTGTCGTAGTTGCAGATAAACTATAGGTTATAAAATTTGTGACCTGGAAAGAATTCTATAGGCAAGAAATGAAAACCGTCAGGTTTTTTAGCAGTCTGTTCCTTGAATGGCAGTTAGCTGCCAATAATAATTTTGCAGCTAGTTGGACAATTTTCTTTTTTCCCCTCAATATTTTCAGTTGAGGGAAAAGAGAGGTTAATCTTGACTAGATTTTAGAAAAAGCGTTTGATTTACAGATGGAAAAAATTTAAATTTAGAATAACCTGCACGTCATTGTGTTTCAACTTAAAAGATCTTTACCTACCCAGAAACCAGAACTTTCAAGTCAATATATTTTAATTTAAGATCTTTACGGTTCATTGAAACCTTCTGGTATCACATTAAGAGTTCCAGCGAGCCCAGTTGACTGCTTAGTTTAGAGCATGTAGTCTGCCTGGGAGAACCCTGTTGTGGTATCAGGGTCTGGCCCCTGGCCTAGTAACTCCAGAAACTCGGTTACATCTGTGCTCTTAGGCTGACTCAGATTATGAGACTCAATTGCATGAGAGATTGTTTTATAGACTGGGAAGCTAATTTATTGATTTATAGTAGATTAATAAACATTTTTAGATGTGCTTTTATTTTTCTTAGTGTGTTAATGTACTTGGCAAACCAAACTGAGAAATGTTACTGAAAAAATACATAGTTGGAACAAGGGGAATTGATTTGTTTTCGGGGAAAAACTTGCTGTCTTTGCTTCACAGTAAACTTGTCCAGTGATTATTCTGTCTTCCATCAAACTATTTTTCATCTATGACATTCCTAAATAAACTGAAAAAATTCTTCTTTTACATTTCACTTTTTCCTAGTCCCTCAAGTAATACTGCATCATTCATGCTTGTCCTGTTCATTTCGATTAGATATGAGTAAGTTTACCAAGTCTCCTGGTACTGTAGTTTTAATCTACATGTGACTATTTTGACTTTATCCCTGAACTATTAGGGCAGTTTACTGTGTGTCAAATGTTCATAATAATGCAAAATCAGTAAATTTTTAAAAACATGATATTTACTAACTATATGTGTAGAGGGAGCTTTGAGCAAATTTAGCTGAAACAATCTTAGAATAAAGATTCAGTTTTTCTCTTTAAGCACTTTAGGATTAACCTTGTCTTTGAAAGTGTTTATTGAAGTGATGTAAGATGTTTTTTCCTATCTTATTTTCTTATTCAGGTAGTCGAGGTATATGGCCTCTTAGCCTTGGGAATGTCCCTGTGGAATCAGCTGGTGGTCCCTGTACTTTTCATGGTTTTCTGGCTCGTCTTATTTGCTCTTCAGATTTATTCTTATTTCAGTACTCGAGATCAGCCTGCATCACGTGAGAGGCTTCTTTTCCTTTTCCTGACAAGGTAATTAATAAGAGTGTATTACTGCATATAACCTTAGGAAGAGAAAACTTTGATTTAGGAGTAGTAAGTTTTGTGGATTCACTTTTCTCAGTCATAGTACTTCATATCTAATTAAGGGAGCATTTTCATTCAGTGGCTGCCTAGGTGTGGCAGTGCAGGGAACTGCTAATGTAATAATGGTGGTATAGTTGGCTACACTATGGACCAAAGTACATAACAGATTGTAAAATTATTTTTTCAATTTCAAGTTAAATTATTGAGTCAATTAAAGAAAAATATGTCACTAAAATTAACTATTGTTTGTTGAGTATTTAATATGTGCCAGCAACACTACTCTACACTTTTTTTCAAACTTAATCTTTACAGCGGTTCTGAAAGATAGGTGCCTTGTTATCATTACCATTTTATAGCTGAAGGAACTTTACCAAGAGTAATTTGCCTAGGTGACACTGCTAAAAGCAGCAGCGCTCACACTGAAACCCCATCTCTGTTCAAAACCTGCGACTTACCTATGTGCTTTCACTACACCTTATTGTTTTGAAGGTTTTGCTTCATTATTGAGAGTGGGTCAAATGTTTGGTGAAATGAGTACATCATAGTACTTTATTGTTTAACCCAAAGGAATTGTAAGACTTGGTTTTAAGGTTTAGTCTTAAAAAAAAGTCTTAAGTTATTAGAGTCCTTTTTCTACTTCAGTGACTTTGCTGTGAGCTTAAGCTAGATCCACATTTGTCATTTTTCCACTCTGAGTTTGAATCTCAAGCCCTCAGAATATAGCACATGGGGATATGTCTTTGTTCCCTGCCTCATTGTCACTTTAAAAGGCAAGAATGAAACTCTGCCCTCCTGGAAAGTAAATACAGGTGGATACGAGTCTTGAGTTTTAGTTCATAGAGCCATTGTTTCTTCAAAATGCTGGAACATGTGTACTAAGTGGTATAGGGAACGAGAAGTTTAAGACAAATTTATGGTCCTGTTATTTGGTAAGATTGAAAAATGTTATACAAACTTCAATATCAATAAAAAGGTCAGTACCTATTTAATCAAAAAAAAAATAGAATAAACTAATTGATACTGAGTCACTTTTAGTTAAGTAGCTTCTATAAACATGCAGTAAATTGATGTCAAACACATTTTGATGGCCGATTTATTAGAAACTTCTAATAAATAGAAGTTTCACTGCTATTTACTTTTGTGTAAATATTATGGAGATTTTATGCAGAATTTTAAAATAATCCAGAGAGTAACCAAATTTAAAGAGAGAGAGAAAATCCTGTGGTAATTTTTTTAAATATACTTTCCAATATGTTTTTATTTATTTATTTATTTATTTATCTATCTATCTATCTATCTATCTATCTATCTATCTCTCTGTCTCTCTCTGTCTCTGTCTCTCTCTCTCTATTTATTTATTTGAAAATCCTGTGGTTAGACTAGAATAATAACCTGAGTTTGAGACTGGGGTTGGTTTTGTTTTAAGCTAGATTGCTATCCATTGTAAAGCACAATCAGATGACGTATAGCATAATGTAACTGGTTTAACAGTCAGTAAGCAGTGAGTAAATTTGGACTTATTTACAATGTAAGAAAATAGTACTGAGATTTTTAGATAAGGTTTAGATAGATATCTTGCTAAACTAAATTTTCTCTGTATTTCTTTTTTTATACATAGGATAGATTGCCCTTTCTCAGAATAAGAATGCTTTAATTTCTTTTTTAATAGGGAAGTTCCCATGTGGTTCTTAGGTTAATTTATATCTCTGTAAGCCTTGTTCTTTGACTTCTTGATGCTGTTTTGTGCCATGTTATATTTGTGTGTCACTTTGCCAAAGAATAACTTATTTACAGAAAGAATTGCAAGTTTACCAAAATAGCCAAACTCAACAAACCAACAATAAAAGCACACACAAACAGACTGAAAAACAAAGTTTTTTTTTTGTTTGTTTTTTGCAGCTGAAAAATAGAAACTAAGATCCATAAATTATCTCATTGAAGAGAGAGGGGAAGAAAAAGTTTTATAAATTTCCCAAACTCTTTCACTTCCCCAAATCTAGGTTGAAACCTTTTATTTTCTTTAGTATGCTCTCTTGAAAAATAGCACCACATTCTTTTCTAAAGTAAGAGAAAAAGAATGTGCTCCTTTTGAAAATGTAATTAAATCATACTGTTGAGGTCTAAAAGATTTCTCTATATATGGAGACAAGAATATTATGGACTTTCAGTAAAATTTTCAGATTTTCCAATGAGAATGAACTAAAAATTTTAGTATTACTTTCAACCATGAGTTTCCTGTTTTTTAATTACTGGACAATTTGTTTAAACATGTTATATGAGTTCTCTGAGAAAAATATCAAACATTTTAGAAATTAGATTTGTAAGAATGCCATAAAGTTATTTATTCTTTTAGCTATCAACCACTATGATTGGTAGATATTTTGGTTCCTAACAGAAAACCAGACAGTTTTGTCTCATCATAATGTACATTGGTCTGCATAAAATTAGATATTTTCACATAAAAACTAACTTATAAGCAGTTGATTAGGAAGGGTCACTATATAGCAGAAGCATGGAGTTACATAGTAAAGGACAGTTATTGATTCACTTGAATGAATTCTTCATCCATTCAATTGAAATTCTTCACTGGCATTTTAAAACTTAAAATATCATGTTTTGAGTCTATGGCCATGCTATCCTGAACGAGCCCAATCGCGTCTAATCTCGGAAGCTAAAGAGGGTCAGGCCTGGTTAGTACTTGGATGGGAGACCACCTAGGAAGACCAGGTGCTTGTAGGCGTAGAAAATAATACAAAAAATTAGGGATTGTAAGCTTACAAGGTCCTTGCAGTCTGTGAGGTCAGCCAAGGGTTGCCTCACCTAAAAAAAAAAAGATATAGTGCTTTGAACTATATCTTAGATGCTGTGTAAAAGGTAAATCCAAACTATTGGTACCTAATTTTGTATATATTTGCAAAATACTTGTTAATATCTTCAATGAAAGTTTTGAATGTAATTCCAAAAAATATAAAAGTGTTTCCAAGATTTAGTGTAAGGTCTTCCAATTCTCCTTATAATTGGTATTCATAGCAAACTTTTATGTTAAATATTGATAATAAAATTATTTTTAAGTGGTCTTGGGCTGTGTTCTTGGACATGTTTTTGAAATAACCCAGAATAAATTTGTCTAAGCCTAGATTAAATTCATGTTAAAGCACCGGCAGCATGGAAGATACTGTTGTAGCGAGAGGAGTCACAGGGCTCCATCGTTAGCACAGGCCCACCCGGACAGCAGTTTGGACAAATAAGGGATTTCAGCAAGTTACTACATTAGCAATACAGTCTTTAACAATTTGAACAGCTATCATTTTTCAGAGGAACGGTGGATAATTACACACGTTTCTTTTTTTTTTTCCTATTATCAGCATGTTAATTATACGTTTCTTAAGATTTGAACAAAATTTAAACCCTTAGAGTTTTAAGGAGGTGATGCATTTGAAGGAGATGCTAGATAAATAAAAATGAAGATTTTGTTTCAGATACGGTGCTATGTATTGAATATTTGCCAAAGAAATGGAAAAATGTCAGTTAGGATAATAATAATAATAATAATGGGTTTAAATTAGAGTGAGTGGGAGATTTCATCTCAAATTTTGTTTCAGAGTGTTTTAATTAATGAGGGTCAGATCTAGTTTGGTGGTTATTTAAAAACTTAAGATGTTTTTATTCCAAATAGAAAATGTTTATCTGTCAATATTTTCCCCTTTTTTTCTAGTATTGCTGAATGCTGCAGTACTCCTTACTCTCTTTTGGGTTTGGTATTCACGGTTTCTTTTGTTGCCTTGGGTGTCCTGACACTCTGCAAGTTTTACTTGCAGGGTTATCGAGCTTTCATGAACGATCCAGCCATGAATCGGTAAGTGCCTTACTCTGAAGATCTCCAGAAACTTAAATCTTACATATAATGTGAAGAGCTAGTGATAAACATTTTTGTTGACGAATTTTAGAGGAAATTGAATTTCGAGGAGGTTTTTTTTTTTTTTTTTTGAAACATTGCAACATTTGGATTAAAATACCATGAAAAAAGTAAATGTAGTTTTATTCTTCATATCTAACAATGCATATTGGAAACTTTCCTAGATTTATTTAAGAAATTTTTGATAACTTGGTTTTTTTTCCCATTTGAAGCATAGCCATATTGAAATCACATTTCTGTATTTGATATTTTCTGAAAGTTTTTTTTTTTTCAGTGTTTGAACATAATTTTGATACTGTTTGAAGTTTCAAAGGCTGCATTAATGAGAATGCAGAATAGTTAATCTAGTGGTTATTAAATCACTAACATCAGGTACTGGCAAACCCTGTTGCTGGAACTTGTGATTTCTGTTAATACAAGCTTTTCATGGTTTATTTATGTAAGTTTATATAACCTCTTGTTAAAGTCTTTACATATTATGGAATACTTCAAAATTAGTATATGGTACATATCTTATAAATTAGGGTAAAGGTTTTTTTTTTTTCTTGGTGTTTATTAGTTTTTTTAATGACAAGATTAAAAAACCTGTAGTCTGTAATCTTGCCAGTCCCAGCTAACATCTTTTTAAAAACATTTTGTTTGCTCAAGATCCAAGTAAGATCCGTAATGCATTTGGTTGAGATGTCTCTTAAGTCTCTTTTTATTTACGTCCCTGCTGTCTCTGTTATTTTTCCTTTGTTTGTTGAAGACATCAGGTTGTCCTTCATTTTTCAGTCTGGATTTTGCTGATTGTATCCCCATGAGGTCATAAAATATGTTCTATTATTCACTACATATATCTGATACATGTATCTTAAGTTTTGTAGTACATTCATAGAGTAAATTATTACCAGTAAGTTTATTGACTTGGAAGGGTATGTACATTTTAAATCCATTAGCAAATTTTTCTCCAGATTATCTGTTTATATCTCGAAATTAGTCTGCCCATTTTTTCTCACATTCCTTGTCAATACTTGGGTCAGCAGACTTTGAAATATTTGCTAATTTGTAGTTTTGAAAACTGTACCTATCCTTTGATCATTTCTCATTTATTCGTGAGAGTTCTTTATAAATCAAGTCAATAGGATAAAGGTCTTAGGATTTTGTATATATTTTCCATATGGAAATTGAATTAAAAAAATTTGTATTTACATCTTTTGGTTCTTATGGTCTATGTCTTTTGGTTCTTATGGTGAGCTTAACAAGACCTTTACTACTTCAAGATTATGAAGACATTCACCAATGATTTTATCTTTTATAATAGTAATATAGCTCATGATGTAAATATATATGTATAATGCAGTGGCTATCTAAATAAGAATGGTAGAGGTATCTGGCTCATTAGTAAAGCCTTGTTAGAACACTTTTATTTATTTATCTTAGAAGTTGCTTTTTTCCTCCTCATCGTATGCTAAAATAATAACTATTATGTTTGGCATATGTAGTGATATATTATGACTATATAATATTACATTGTTGTTATATGATAAGGTAATATTCTGATTAGATATTTTCTTGTCTAAATATCACAAATAATGTAACATCATTCTAAACATTTATGTTATTTTCTGTTGGAATTAAATGAGATTCTGATTATTGTTTGTTTGTTTTTCTGGAAATGTATGCTTCTTTAGGGGCATGACAGAAGGAGTTACACTGTTAATCCTGGCCGTGCAGACTGGTCTAATAGAGCTGCAGGTTGTTCACCGGGCATTCCTGCTCAGTATTATCCTTTTCATTGTTGTAGCTTCTATCCTACAGTCTATGTTAGAGATTGCAGATCCTATTGTTTTGGCGCTGGGAGCATCTAGAGACAAGTAAGAAACTTCCTAAAAGAAATTTTTGTAATGTTCTTTGCATGAGTTTGTTGTCTGAAGATTTAGATAATGTTTAGGGGCAGAAAATGGATGAATAATTGGTATGAGCTTAAGTTAACTTCATTTTTTAATTTTTCTTGTATGTTTGACTTTTCTGCTGTTTCCTCCCAATATTCCTACAGTTAAAAGTCACATCCAAGGCCCTGTAATTACAAATCAAGTTTTTCTTCTTAAGAGAAATTTAATACTTCTTATATTTGTCCAATCTTAAAATTAAGAACATAGAGCATTAAATTTAGTCCGATAAATAATATATAATTTTATTCTGTGTAATGTTAGAGGAGGAAAAGTATTGAGAGAAACATAAATGAAAGAAAAACACTCAGGCATTCATAAAGATAGGCATTTATGGAATAACGGCCTCATCTGATGATCTTTAAAACGGTTGGAACTTAACTAAGGTTATCTTGACACCTTGCGGTACCAAATAAAATTCATAGCGAGATTCATGTCTCATATTACAGAAATTTTCTTAAAGAGTAAAAGTCAAATTATTATTTAGCTCTTTAAGATATTATTTTGGCTTAATGTAGTTTATACAAGGACATTCTGTAAAGGATTGCTTAGAATTCAGTGCCACTGTGTTTTTCTATCATCTGTCTACACTCTGATTATTATCAAAATTCCTGCATGTATTGCTTCTTTGGTAGTGTTTAATGAGTAAGGGAGCAGGTAGACTTTTGGGAGATAGAATTTTGACAGCAAATTTTAAAAACATTTCAAATTAGCATTTTAATTATAGTTCATCAGATTTGTCTTTTTATCTCTAGATAAACCCTTTTAAGGTTTCTTAGAAGCATTTAAGTTGTTGAACTCAGTGGTGAACTCAGTTAATAGCCACTTAAATCGAGTTGTTTTTGACTTAAGTACAGTTACTATTTTGTCATCTCTGGCACTTTTAGTATTAATAATTATACGAATTAATTTAGCACATATTAATAAGATTAATATAATGCTGTAGAAAGTTCGGGGAAAAGAGAAAGATATATACAATTCTATAACCATAAGATTTTTATTGAATTTTAACTGCTTAAATAAGAATATATATGTACATATATGTTTGTATGTAATACACATAAAAATTAGACATAAATTTAAAACTGCATAATGTATATACTTTTCTGTGTATGTACACAAATACATTTGTGTGTACATATATAAATATATATCTACTTCCTTTAAATGGATCATAGCCACCTTGCTTTTGAAAAATACATTTAAAGTTTTAAGGCAAATTGCCCTGTTTAAGAAAATGATTTATAATTTATCACCTAATATAGTATAACTACTGTTACAATAAATCTTGCCTGCCAGCCTTTCTTTAAAAAAATGAAATTATGTTTTGCATCTCAAAGCAGAGCTACT
Organism: Pteropus vampyrus; assembly: GCF_000151845.1. Classification (NCBI taxonomy): domain Eukaryota; kingdom Metazoa; phylum Chordata; class Mammalia; order Chiroptera; family Pteropodidae; genus Pteropus; species Pteropus vampyrus. The sequence goes on from NW_011888811.1 coordinate 8,121,298, forward strand.
GATGAGTTTATGTTTGTCCCTTAACTTCTGACAATAGAAATGTTTGGCAAGAAAAACACTTTTCAAAAGTATCTAGCTTTAATTTTTACCAAAATGGTAATTCACTTCTGTGAATTACTAATTATAGATAGTCCCACACAGTATAGCATTTAACTTTGTGTATAGTTATTTTTCCTCTTCCCTATAAAATAGTTACAGGTAGGAAGGAGGATTTATGCTACCTTTTGTGTCCTTGAGATGCTTTGCATAGATTTGAGAACATATTACAGATGCTGATATTTAATTAAAACAGCTTATTTTTGTGCATCTATGAACTTCAAACTATTTCAGTCGAAATCCACATTTCTTCATAATAGTTTTAAATAATCAGTGTTCATGTTTTATAAGAAATCATTAAATAATTTAAAGTCTCGCTATTCAGTTTACATAGATTGTAATTGTTTTTAAGAGAGAGGGAAACTGTTTTGGGTTTATGGTGATTTCTTTCTAGATTTGTGATCACTAAGTTAAAAAATTACTCCAACTTTGGCTTTTATTTACCCAGGAAATGGAAGTATCTATTATCTTTTATTAAAAAAAACCCTTGTGGAAGTAATAAGGCCCTGCATCATCTATTTACTTATAAATTGGGTACATAAAGTATATCGTTCTACAAGTAGATTTGTAGGGGGTGGAAATCACCCCTTTTTTTCTGTCATACACAGATTTTTCAAAGTTCTGCTAAGGCACTTATTGGGGAGGGTTTTTATAGATTTATCTTTTAGAAATTTGTATACAATCTATTTTAAATTGGGGTACATTTAAAGAATGATCTATTAGAATATTGCTATGTTATGAAGAGGTAAACACAAGAAAAAATTATTTTCCTTTTCTTCATGCCATAACTAGGGGGCTTCTGTGTGTATATTCCACTATTGACAACAAGTAGGGTTCAAGTGGAATTAGAAACTGAAATCTGAGTCTAAGAAACCTCTTGATTTATTGTCTTCAAAACATAGTCATGCATGTAACTATTCCCCTATGAAATAACCATGATAACTTTTGTCCTGCTTACATCATAAGGGCTTTGCATTTGGGTGGATGGATGGGTAGGTAAGAAAAGGTAATAGCAAATGGAAAGTAATTTGAAAATATCAAGCAGAAATGAATTTTAGTTTTATTTGGCACTTAATTCAAACAAGTCCATGTGCTTAGGATCTGGGCTATATGAAGAAAGAGTTATCCTTTTGTTAAAGAGTTTAAATTTGGGCGATAAGACGTGTATTCATACATACATATATATACACACATTTATTTTGATAATAAATAGAAAATGAAAATATAAGTAAAAACGTTTATAGATATATAAACAAAATACATGCTATATATAAATATATAATTGAAATAACACTGTAATTTAGTGTATGGCAGGTTGGTACAGGTGTTAAGAATTCCGAGAGGGCAGGTGATTCCTGGAGAAAGGATTTACATTGCCTGTATAAATATATTTGTTTAGCTTAAAAGGTTTAGAAAAAGAGAGAGTGGACTGGAGGCTTTGTTTTTCTCTGAGAGGACAGTTAGTTAATTAATCCTATTTGGTTACAGTGAGGAACAGATGTTGACAACTTAGGACCAAAAAATTGGGAGTGGATACTAAGCTGGGAAATTTAGAGAAGGTATTGACAATCGTACACCCGTGGAGCTTTAGGAAGATAGGTGTGGTGGTGTCCAGGATAGATCAGGGGCTGGATGAGGAAGACCCGCTGGTAGGTCTTAGAACGCAGTGGTTCATAGTTCTCCCCCATCCTCAAGCGGTGTGAGGATTACATACTGCTCATCAGAGAGCATATTCCTCTTAATGGCACTGTGCTCATAGGAGCAGAAATTTTCATCACAGGGTAGAGCCGAGTCAGGAGAGGATGGCATATGACTTCAGAACACAGATTACTGTTAAAATTGTTAATGTTTAGTGCTAGGGGGAAAAAAAAGCCTGAAGTCACTAGGACTGGGAATGAAACTGAAAGCAAACTATTGAGGGAAAAAAAGAAAAAAAGAATTGATGGTACTTGGCCGCTGAGTATGGAGACTAAGAGAAAAGGAATGAGTCAGGTGGCTTTGAAACATCAAGCCTACGGCAGGACCTGCCCTGAAATCTATCTAGTACAGTGACCGGCATGGAGAAGGGTGCCCAGTACAGCATCTGTGAAATTTAAGCATGTCACAGGACCTAATAGTTGTTAATGCAATTGTTGTGCTACTTACTAGGTGACAGGCACTTTAAGAGAATACTTTTCTTTCTCTAGGAGTTTGTGGAAACACTTCCGTGCTGTGAGCCTTTGTTTATTTTTACTGATATTCCCTGCATATATGGCTTACATGATTTGCCAGTTTTTCCACATGGATTTTTGGCTTCTTATTATTATTTCTAGCAGCATTCTTACTTCTCTTCAGGTAAGCCTGGGATTAATTAACTTTGTTTTTCCTTCTAGAAAAGGAATTAAACTTTTTCAGGATTAGTGATTATAAGTAGCCTATTTAGGTGATTACTTCCCACCCTCTTTACTAGAATATATTGTTTATTTGAGCATAGGTGTTAGAAGGTAGGTTATTAAAATACTAGACCTGTCTATGTCACTGTATTATTTTTTATCAAGGTAATTAAATTTTGCATTTTCTCCTTTTCAGAATAGTGCGACATAGAGCTCTCATGTAAATTGTAAATTAACTATAAAATATTAAAAGATTTTAGTGCTTATTTTAGAGCACTTTTTTTAGTAAATACCCACTCAAAAATATCCATAGTTTTATGATATATATATATATATACACACACACACACACACACACACACACACACACACACACACACACACACACACACACACACAAATAACTGACATAAATATGTATAGTAGAGACACAATATATACTTTATACACACAAATATGCACACATACAATATCATCCTGGAAGTGATAAGCTTATTGAAACTCAAAGGTGGATATTTGCTGCCTCATCAGTAAAAAGTAAAAGACGCTAGCACCGGCAGTAACAATTTGTCCATCATTCCTTGTAAAAGTAAAGGCTTTTTCAAAGTGGAGGAACAGGTATGACTACAGAATTAGGAAATTCAGATAGAGTTTTGATGGACTTTGGCGACCTGTGGAGTTAGAGGAAGGGATGAGTCAGAAAAAACGAATTACCAGTCGTTTTAGGGAAGTTGTTTCTCAGGATATGGCTTTTTGGTATCTAATGCCTGGGTTACTGAGATCACTCCCATTTTGATTATACCAGTGTCTCTTCTAGATATTAATATGGCATCTTATAAGTATTAGAAATGTGTTTTTGTTTAAAGTCTATGAAAAAAACCTTAGTGATCATATTATTTTAATATACGCTTTTTTTTTTTTTTTAAGGTTCTGGGAACACTTTTTATTTATGTCTTATTTATGGTTGAAGAATTCAGAAAAGAGCCAGTGGAGAACATGGATGATGTCATCTACTATGTGAATGGCACTTACCGCCTGCTGGAGTTTCTTGTGGCCCTCTGTGTAGTGGCCTATGGCGTCTCAGAGACCATCTTTGGAGAATGGACAGTAATGGGCTCAATGATCATCTTCATCCATTCCTACTACAATGTGTGGCTTCGGGCCCAGCTTGGGTGGAAGAGCTTCCTCCTCCGCAGGGATGCTGTGAATAAGATTAAGTCATTACCCCTTGCTACGAAAGAGCAGCTTGAGAAACACAATGATATTTGTGCCATCTGTTATCAGGTAACTCACACAGTAAGAGTCCATTTGGGTGGGTCATACGGCGTATCCCTTGAGACTTTAACCACATTAGTTAAATTTCCAGGCAGAATTATCTTCTGGGTACAAAGAAAGTGGGCCTCAGAAATTACTAGATTTGATAAAATATTTCCATTTTATTTCTAAATTATTTTTAATTTAGTTCCTCGAGTTCTAATTTACTGTTGTTTTCAACATTGCTCACCCACAAATAAAGGAAAAACAGGTGCATTTTATATTTTAATCCTGAATATATTTACACACACATATATATGCACTATCAAATATATACTATTTATTAGGAGTCAGCAGCTTCTGAAAAGTGGTGTGCCAAGATTCTGACTCTTTTCCTTCTGGCATTTACTGAGTGAGGAAGAAGCGTTCAGGTACTTTACGTAGGTAGAGTAAGTGAGTATGTGCTTATCTGTAGGTTGATAGATATCTGAGACTGGTGCAAGCCTCTGTGGGATGGGAGGTGGAGAAGTACGGTAGAGGCAACTAGTTGGCATACCAGTGCAGGTGGCCTACCTGGCCTCTGACATATGCATCATATATAGCTGATGATTGCCTTTTATTAAAAATTGGAAGATAGTGTTTAAATCAGCTTTGAAATATAACAAAAAATAGGCCAAGTGTTTAGTCACCTGTAGAAGAGGCTGGTTGAGTAGCAGCTTTTACAGCTACACTGTACTGTTGGAAGTGTGGGCAGGATTTATGAGCAACAGCAGAAGCTGTTCCTTTAAAAGCACTCTTGGAGTGTGGGCTGGTGGAATAAAACCATGGATAGTAGTAGTGAGTATACAGGGCATGTTCTTTCCCCAGGGCTGCTTTACAGTCCAGATAGAGTGTATGTATGTCTGCCTTTAAGACATACAGTCTTAACAGTACAGTTTAGCTGTAAAAGCTGCTACTCAACCAGCCTCTTCTACAGGTGACTAAACGCTTGGCCTATTTTTTGTTATATTTCAAAGCTGATTTAAACACTATCTTTCAATTTTTATTCTAGAATCTAGAATAAGCAGTTTTTCTAGTAAGATGCAACTACCACTTTTTTTTTATTGGTTTTGGATCATACTTAGGGTACTAGCAAAATAATATTTCCCAGATTGTTTTTGCATCCGAGAGAACTGAGGCATGATGTAGGTTCCACCAAGTTAAGTGGTCATCATTTTGGTTCTGACTCCTTGGTGCTCGGTACCTCTTAGTACTCAGGACAAAGCACAGCAAAGACAGATGCAGGGCACAATAGCTTCAGCAGCCTCTGTCTAAATATTCTGAGATTTAAGAGTCCTCTTTTTGTATTTCCTGTTGTCACATCACTTTTTTTGAGGTGCTTGAACTACCTGCTGATACTACACAGAAAATGAAAGTCAAATTGCTTAACTCCCCAGCTGGCTGCTTTTCCTTGGATGGCTTTCTGCTTAAAAGTTGACTCCCAGATGCTACCAGCTCTTGGCAAGGAATTTCTGTGATAGCCACAACTCCTTGTTTTGGGACTTAAAATCAGTGGTCAATTCACCAAATGTATATTCTTCAATGTAAACTTCGTGTCCTCAGCCTTCCCTCCCTGAATATAGCTTAAGCAAGGAATATTAATTTGGAGTTTACCACCTCGTATTCCAGTGGTTATCAAACTCCAGTGTGCATCTAAGTCACATGGGTGGCTGGCTGTAACTATAGATTTGTAAATGCCATCTTCTGCTATCCCGATTTAGTAGGTCTGAGGTGGCTTACGAATGCACTGGGTGCACTTGGGGGTGATTCTGATGCAAGTCGAGAAACCACTGGCTTATACAGAACATATCTTGAAAACGATATATATCTTTTCCCTAATGAAATTGCCACTTCCTTGCCAACAACCTGGTGTTATGTGACTGATTTTGTCTCCTTGCCAATAATCTCATAATGGAAGGCTCTGTTCAACTGTGTTGAAGCGTAACTGGAAAAGTCCTGTCTTCATCAGATTTTCTGGGGTTCTAAGTGTACTCGTGCCATACTCGTGGAGACCCAGTAATCGTACCGCTGCAAGTGTGTCACCTCATGTTTCATACAAGGCAGAACCCAGTCAGGAAAGTCGTTTCTTCCTCATTTTTGGTTTTCACTTTTAAAAATTATTTAGCCAGTGGTTCTTGCATTATTTGAAGGGGTCTCTGATGACAGGAGTGTTCTTACTAAAATAGAAAATGAGTTTTATTCTAAGATCTGTGTTACAAATTTTCTGTGGGAAATTTGTGGGAAAGAAATGTTGCAACCAGAACTTTGAGGGGTAGCAGCAAAGGTGTTAGATAATAGACACTTATGAGCTGTCTTCTTCTACCCCTTTTAGGACATGAAATCTGCTGTGATCACGCCTTGCAGTCATTTCTTCCACGCAGGCTGTCTCAAGAAATGGCTGTATGTCCAGGAGACCTGCCCTCTGTGCCACTGCCAGCTCAAAAACTCCTCCCAGCCTCCAGGGTTAGGGCCTGAGCCGGGCCCACAGCCTCACGCTGCAGCTGAGCAGAATGTCGCCCTGCAGGAAGGTACTGAACCCTCAGACCAAGAGCGTCCTCAAGGGGCTGGGACGCAAGCCGGTTCTAGGGACAATAATGAGTGCGTTGCCAGCAGATCAGATAGCCAGGAAGGGACTTGTGAGCCCAAAGAATATCCTCTTAGTGCAAAAGAAGAAAAGCAGGAGGTGTAACACTGAGAAAGTTAACTCCAGGGGAAGTTAACTCCCCCTGGGATCTGTGCTCTGATTTGAGGAATGAATGTATGACGCGATTAGGTGGGAAACGACATTCCAAGGATCTAATCCAGGAAGTGCTGTCAGTGGAGACCACCTGCTTTCGTGCCCTTGACATTGTGGGAGACATTTTGTAATGTATGCTAATCAAAATGTATTTATATGTCTTATGCTGATGTTTTGTAGAGGTTTTTCCACAAGGAAATCTCAACAACTTCAGAAACTGCCCCTGATATGTAAGGGATAAATAAAATCAGATTTGAGTGTGTGAAAGGGGCTAAAGAAAGGAGGAAGAAGAGCATAAGGACAACATGGGAAGAAGCAGGCAGAAGTGGAACTGACATTTCACTTTCTGTGGAACAGGATCGTTCTGTTACAGAGCGTGAGCAGAGACTAGTCCCTTTCTCCACCCCCTTTTCCCTCGGTTAAATGGAACTCAGTCTGGTGATTATTGAGTTTTGTACAGCACTGATCGAAATCAAAGATTTAAAAGCATCGATTGTATTGAGAGATCGAAGCACGCTCATACTTTGTATGTGCTTTAGGGGAGGGGCGGGTGGGCATTTGGGCCTTGCGGGTGCATTCACATCATCTGAGACTCTTGAACTTTGTGATGGAGTCTTCAAAATTTTGATGTATATGAAACTTTTGTTGATATTTGTACACTGTGTTGGCTGTGTGAAGTGAGCTAAAACTCTAATGAACACTTTGGAGTCCATGTTAGCGCAGGAGACCAAAGTGGGAAGGGCTTTAGGCACTGATAATGGCCCTCATGTACTTTTCAATCCTGTGTAATGTTTAATTCTTGCAACTGAATCAAAACAGTATTAAATTATGGCAATATTTGCACTTTGGGAATGAGTACATAACTGTATGATCACACTCTGCAAATGCCACTTTTAAAGCTGTTAATAGACTTTGCACCTTTTCTTTGACAAGGATATGTCATATTTAAATTTTTACATTCATCATGGCTACAGGTAGAACTGGGGAGGGGGGAATGTAATTTTTTTATGGGAATTTTGATATGAAAAGAAACTAGTCATTTATTTATACAATAGGCTTGGCTCAAAAAGTGTTTTTCAGACTTGGTATTCCTAATGTGGGATGTGACTTTATTTTATTTTTCGTAGCAAATTTGGATGTAGACTGACAGACATAGCTGAATGTCTTAATAAATTTAAATTTGAAGAGAACCTTGTTTTTTTCCTGTGATTATTACTATAAAGTGTTTTGTTGAAATTCTGGTCTTAGCAGGTTTTGTTTTTATCTATCTAGGCTTCTTTTATCTTGACCCCTGTCAAAAATGCCCTGTAGATGACAAAACTCTTTGATTGGAAGGGGCCAGTTCTTTGAAATCTATACCAGGGATAGCAGACCCAGTTATGCATTAGAAACGTCTGGAAAGCTTTTTTAAAAAAATTACACATTTTTTAACCACACTTCAGACCTACTGAATCAGCTTTTAGAGATGCCTGAGAACGTGCATTTCAGAGCTTCCTAGGTGATTTTACCCAACTAGTCTGACACCAACACAATTTTACATTTAGTAAAGAAGTGGCAAGACTAGATTTATCTCCCCAGGTGGAGCTGGATGTTTCCAGCCATCCTTTTGGTGAGTCAGGTTATGCAGAAAATGGAGTAGATGGCTCCCTCTAGTGGTAGTCAGGCTGCACAAAGACCTAGCGGCGATCTCTGATTTAAAACAAGATTTTTCAGCCTTTGTGTAAAAAGTACATTTTAAATATTAAATTTTTTTTGTTTAAAGGCATAAAATTGCAGAGTTGAAATCATTTATGCATGGTGAACTTAGCCAACATTTAGTATTGTTTATACATACGTCTGACCAGAGGATTCTCATAGAAGATCTAAGGAAAAGTACTCAGATGTTTTAATAAAAGTAGAGTTTTCTTTGGCATCAAGTTTCACATAATAATAATACACTTTTTTACCTCCTAATAGCACGGAGATCCCAGCTTCTACTTAACAAGTCACAGGAGCCTCTCAGCTCAGCCGCCTGGTGGACAAATAACTCTGTCAGTGTGTATCCTTTGTTTCAGTCAGGGGAGCTGCCTTACGTTACAGTAACTACAAAGGTTTATGTCTCACACATTGCTTGTGTGTCTGCACGTAGGCAGTGGTGCTCTTTTTTGGTGCAGACTCTCAGGGATCTAGGCTGACGGAACAGCCACTGTCTTGAACCTCTCCGGTGGTCATGACAAGGAGATAGGGCTCCAAGGGCCGCACATCAGCAATGCCATGCTCCCTCCAGCGCTGGATGTCTGTCCCTTCTGCTCATCACCCTGTGGCCCCACCAGCGCAGGAGGATATGGAAATTCAGTGTTCCTTCTGTGGCCAGGAAAGAGGACATGTTGGCAGTGCTGATGGCTACCATGCTTCAGTCGAAGCAACACTTAATTTTACTTACACATTAATCAAAATTTAGGAGCAAAACTGTGAGTGGTTCAAAATATACCAGTTGAGAACCTCTGACTTAATTTGTTCCTTTTTCTAATATGTTGGGAGAGTAGCATTGTCTAATGCCATTTGTCTTTCAAATTTTTTGTTTTTCAGCCATCTTTGTAATGGTTTCCAACTCACTGCCAGACTTTAGGCCTAAGAAAACATTAAGTTTAACCACCTAGTTTGTGCTTCTGAAGAGGAAACAAAATCAGATTAGATTTTCCCTCTTGTTATACTTGATCAAATTAAGTGACACGGTATTACATCCCTTATGGGCCCTTTTTAGGCCACTTTTCCTGGTGTGTATGTATTTTCACCCACGATCACTTTTCTCTTAAAAAAACTTTTAATCATCTTATAAACTTTGATGTCAAAGTTAGTATTAAACACTCTAAACCCTCACACTAGTTAACGTATTTGCAGTTGGTGTTTTCATTTTTTAAAACTTGTTCTAGTGACCTAAATCAGGCTATGTGCACAGCACGTCTCTTGAGGTCAATTTTCAGACATTGAACTGAACGTGAGGCTTCTTGGGGCCCCTTATTAGGGCCTCTGTGTTTTCTCTGTAGTATGCCATGTTTCCATGAGCATTTTACGTCAAAACACTGCTTTCCCAAAAGAGCAACATTCTGTCAAATTGTGAATATAATTAGTTAACAGAGAAGGAAGAATTTTGTAGTTTCCAAGTTTAAAAGGGAGGAATTTTTCTATGGCCGTGGTAATGGGACAAGAGCCTTACAGAAGTTAAAGTATTAATAAGTTATGTGCCAATTTTTTGGGGGGTGTGGGGAAACACGTTTAAAAAAACAAGTTTTACACTCTAGTTGCTTCCACTCTTGTCTTTCATAAAAACAGAGATAAATAGGTTCTAGAAGAAAAAATTTAGAATCATGTCAAGTTGAAAGTAGGAATTATAAGGTTTTGATTGTTTTTTAAATGCTATATGATTGTTAAAAAGACTTTTCCTCATGTTTTTTAAACACTGCTTATTATTTGAGAAGTGAAGTGTTTGAAAAGAATAAAAATCACCCATAATCTCGCTTTTGGAATTAGTCTTTTCAAATTACTTTTATATTCAGTGACAGCAGAAATCCCTACCAACAAGCACACTCAGCCACCCAGAGTCACTTCTGCTTCTCTTTTTAAAGTCGACTGCCTATCATTCAGCTTCTGAAATTCAAATACATTCCGAACAGTTTGATAATTGGTCATTATGGCACCCCTATTTCTCTTACCTTTTTAAGATAGCGGATACTATAACACTTAAAACTAGGGATACATCTTAGAGGTAGTACTTGCTTAGAAAATAATCGACAATGCTAGGAGCCATTTAGGGAACTAGTCATTCTTGCGGTCGTTCCGAAAAATACTTCCTTTCTTTCCCCCAGTGGATTCAACATTCGGTTGCAATGCGTGGACAAGGTTGAGCCAAGGTAGGAGATTCGTAAGGAAGACTATGCAAACCCTGCTGTTAACCACACCTTTGCTCTTACCAATACTGATGTTGATGTTCTTTTCCTAATCTATTTTTTATCAATGTTGGCAATTTGCCCCTTAAATTTTCTTTCTATTTATTCTTAATAGATAAAAAAAGCAACTCCTTGCTTATCTATTGTTTTACATGTTCTGAGGTAAGATAGTATAGCTTCTGACTTCCTGGAAATCATAGTCTCCATGAATGTAGACGAAATTCTCAGCCAATTCTAAATGGAATATCCTGTTGCTTTTCAAATGGTTTCTTGCTAAACTGAAGTCGTGTCTCTGGCATCAGGCCTGCTGGTTTCCCTTGACGATCTTTTATCAGTCCCCTTGGATTTCGGTTTGAAATCGGCAGCGGGAGGGGTGAGGGGGACTTGACTATAACTTTTACTCCCTTTCAACCTGTGTGATCCTCAGCCAGCCTTTGTTTTTCTGGGCTTCAGCTTCATCTGAAAAAGTGATCTCTGAGGTATTATTCTGTTCTTAAGATTTTGTCCATCTGTATTAATCTTGACCACCGACTAGGCGATGAGCCTCGTGAATATTTTTACATGCCATGCAAATATTAAACTTGGTCAAGGCTCGGTTTACCACTGTGTTCCCAGGGCCTGGTACAGGGCAGGAGCAAAGTATCTACTGAGTGAAAAAATGAGCTTAGTATATGGCTCCTCGTATAAACGCTCTGGTTCAGAAATGGCAGAGAATTTTGTTAGTTCTAGAGACAGCATAACTAACGTTAATGCCAACTGGATGAAGTCATCAAATGGTTTTTGATTGTCTAACAATTCAGATACAGAACTCAGAACTTCTGGAACAGAGATTACAAACTTGGGGCATGCAGGTGAAATCTGGGCTGATGAATTTTGCTTTGTTTTATGGTTGGGCCTCAATGGTGCACCTTAAAATGATGTTATCAAAAACATTTTTAATTAGCTGCTACCCATTTAAAAGTTGTAAGCCTATACATACAAACTGAATTTTCCAGTTTCTCTTAGAAAGTTGGAAGAGCTGGCTCCATGAGGTTATTCATTCTTGCTTGGCAACAGCAGGAGCTGAGGTGGGGTGAGTGGGCTTTGTAATTCACCCCTGATCCCCGACTCCACCACGACCTGCTCTTGAAAATTAGATTGTCATCAAACTCTTCTGTTTCCATAAGAGATACTGTGATTACTGGGCAAGTTTGGCTTCTCATTTAATGAAATTATAAAGTATAAATATTCTGTATTGGTCAAAGTAGAAAATAGAAGAGAACCAGAAGCAATGCGAATAAATCTGATGTCCATTTGTGAACTGTAAGATCTGTATATTTTCATTTTCCTGTAATTATGCTAGTTCAGTTTTTTTTTTTTTTTTAAGTGACTTAGTGTTTTATTTGACTCTATTTTCAATTGGGTCTATGTTTGAATTTGACACTCACGATATCGCCAGATTGTTGTGTAAACAGGCCAGTGTTTCTCCATCTTTGATGGGCATTGGAAGCAGCTGGGAAGCTTGTGAAAAGCACAGACACCTGGGCCCAACCCCACAGATTCTGGGTGGGTGTGTCTGGGATAGAGACTGAGCCTCTGTTATCTTTTTACAAATTTTGCAGATGATTCTGATCTAATGGAAATGTGAGAACATTTGCCCCAGAGCAAATATTCCTGCAGTTTTGTTTCGGAAACTACTGCTTTTATGGAAGAAGCTTCTTAGAGAAGAAACACACGTGAAGACATTTGCCTCTGAGGAACATCTGTGGTTAAGGAGCCCAGCAGATCGAACAGCTTGCAGGGTTTCCGCAGTGAAGTAGCAGAGCCTGGCGGGCGCGTTGGTGCCAGGTGCACGCGTGAGACCCGGTCTAGTCTACCAGCCATTCTGGTTGATTAACCACCCAGAAATGTCTGAAACTATTTCTGTTTCAAGGTAAAACATTGTCAGGTTTTTTCCCACGAGCATACAGAACTAAAAAACCATAGAGTTTTAGAAATAAATCAGCCTTCGGAGAGCTATTCGTGTGATACATTTAGAATCTAAGGTGAAGGTACAATTAATAACACGTCACTGTAGGATGTGGACTTTGAGGGTCTGCCACCGACCACCCCTGACGCAGAGGGTAAGGGGTCAGTGTGTGCATAATCATTCTTACCAAAATCGCCCTGTCCTGGTGACTACCACCATGTATTTAAAGAGAAACAATCAGAACTAGGGAACTGCCTCCCTTTCCCCAAGGCCCTTTGAACCCTATGTTAACTGAGCCCATGGTTCTTGTGTTTTATATATCTGATACGTAGATCTAAAAGTAGCATTACATCTTTTTTTTTCTTTGATATTCTCTAAAAAAAAAAAATAATAGCTAACACTTACCTCGTGCCGTGTGCTCTTTTAATCCCTTTACAAAAAATAAGTTCTTACACTCACCTCTTCATGTAGATATTATCATCCCCATTTTCCAGATGAGGAAACTGAGGCATAGAGGAGTTCAACAATTTGCTCAAAATCCAAAGTGGTAAGTATTTGAACCCAGGAAGTTTGGCTTCAGAGTCTACTTCAGTCATTACATTATAGTGTGTGCCTATTCACAGACAAATGTGTTTCAGAATTTGTCATTCTTATACTTAAAATCAGTGGTGTTGACAGGAAAGATATCTTAGGGACTACTTCCTGTAGATGTCTGTGTCCTGGGTACGTTGCAGGTTTCATTCGTTCTGTAGCCACCATAGATGATCTCTGTCAAACCCCAAAACCCTACCTCCTCACCGTCTCCAATTAGCTTGACTTCCCTATGTCCCCATGGCATCCAGTCAACCCGTGTTTGTAAGTAACTCCTAGGCACCAGACGTGGGCTCAACGCTGGGCACAGTCCCTGCCCTCATGGAGCTTTCACGGTGCATTTGGAAGATGCACAATTAAATAAGAACACTAAAAGCGTGATGAGTTCCTTGAGCGGGAGCCCAGCTTCTCTATTTGCCCATGGCTGTTTGTGAAATCTATTGTTCATAAGTCCAAAGTGACTAAGGAGAAGTTTAGGCTTGTTGCCCCTGGATTCATTTCCCACCAAATACGAGAAAACATTCAATATTTAAGTTTGAAATATTCTTAGTGCTTTCTGTAAGGCATATTTTTTTTCCACCGAAGACCAGCTCTCTGCTGCTCTGTCACTTGGATACTCTGCAGCTAGATCTGATGGGCCTGGGACCTTTGCAGCCTGTGTTCCTGGTCTGCAGCATGGTTCCACCTGCCCCAAACCTTGGTATTCTCAATACCGGACCTTCTCTAGAATCAGCATTAGGCGAGTTAATCTTTGCTGTGCTGCCAACCTATAGGCTCAGACTCGGCAAACGGCCCCTGGGGCCTGAATCTGGTAAAACTTTTGTTTTGCTTGAAGAGTGTTTCTTTAAAAATCGTGCTAAAATTGGGAGATTGCGCATAAAAAAATCTGAATTCCTGAGTTGCCTGGAAAAAAATCAGAGATCTAAGTCCATTCCCACTGTAATATTCCACAGGAGCTTAGGGGCTCCTGTCCCTTAAACTGGCCCCCTAGTTCATCAGGTCCCACCCAGATCCCATCATCTATGTTACCTATGACCCCTGCAGGTCACGTACTCAGAAATTCCATTTTGACAATTGCATTTGCTTACCTTTTTGCTGAGTAGTTCTTACATATGCACAGTACTTTTCAGCCATGAGTTGCTTCCTGCTTGAACAGTTCCCACCAAGACAGCGCTGATCACACACACACACACCACTTTACAGGTTTATTATCCCTACTTTCATATTCATTTTCAGATCACTTCTGGCTCTTAACTCCTTTTATACCTTCCTGATGGAATAAGCTTAGTGGTGTTTTCCAAAAAATTGAAAAAATTAAGTAGAAAACCCAAAAGTATATGATAGACCAGATTCTCAAATTCAAATGCCTACGGGGGCGTGGAGAGGGCAGGCAGGTCATGTCAAGGGCTGAAGTGGGCCAGCCGGGGGGCCTCAGACCTAACAAGCACTCACTCCTCCTGCAGGAGGCTTCCCTCCCCAGCTCCCCTCTAAAGAATGTACCTTTACAGAGCACCTGTGATGCTGGGGGTGCTCTCCATCTGCCCTGGTAGCCACGACCTGTGGATGGATATTGAGCACTTGAAGTGTGGCTAGTGAGACTGAGGAACTGAATTTTTAATTTTATTTAATTTTTATTAATTTAAATTTAAGTAGCCACATGTGGCTAGTGACTACGGTACTGGAACGAGCCTAGCTGATGATTACTGAGCAGAAGTGAATATGGGTCCAATGTGGCCAGATTTTCCAGAGGATCCAGGAATCCATATATATATATATTTGGGAGATGAAATCTCTTCCATTTAATATGTTGGCTCCGTTTTTTACATGTTGTAAACGCCAAACAAAACACATTAATGGGATGAATTGTGGCCTGTGACCAACTGTCATTGCCCTCCACCCATTGGATTAATGTATAGTCAAGGGCAGAGAGAAAAACACCTCGCACACCTGTCAGTGGACAGCAGAGGGCCTAACTAAGGTGTTATTGCTCTGACATAGAGCCTTACTTGCACAATGAAAGTTTTTGTTTGTTTGTTTGAGAGTTTATCAGTGGCAGAGTTTATATAATCATAGCCTGCGAAAGCATATAATAAGGGATATGGAGGCTGAGACATAATAGATGAAGAGAATGTCTTCGGCTGAGAGTGAACAGCAAGGGTAAAGACCCAGAGAAAACAGAGGACATAGCACTTTGGGAACCTAAAGAAGTTTTATGTGCCTGCTCTGTCCACTAGCCACATATGGCTATTTCAATTTAAGTAAAATTTCAAAAATTAAAAATTCAGTTTTTCAGTCATATTAGGTACATTTCAAGCGCTCAGTCGCCACGTATGGCTATTCACCGCCACACCGGACCTTGAAGATATTGAGCATGTTTGTAATTGCACAGCCTCTTGGACAGCAGAAGAGCTCAGAGAGTGGAGAAGATAGAGGGGAGAGCGTGGGGAAGGGACATCGTGAGAGAGCTAGAGAGATGCTCGGGATGAGGCCATGAGGTCACCAGGGGCTGGCGTACCACATTAGGAAGTTTGGACTTTGAGCTGCAGATTTGTCTTTTAGGAAGCTGGTGCTGCTGCTGTGCTGTGTGGGAAATGGATTGCAAGGAGAACAAGAGTGGATGCTAGAGACCTGATAAGAGACAGTGGCAGCTCAGGTAAGAAATGAGGATGCCCCAACAGGTGCACATTATCCATTATCCACTATCCACCATGCCTGGCTCAGGACCTAGAGTACAGCCATCACTTACAGTGCCAGATGTAGAATACCCACTCAAAAGAGGCCTGATTCTGCAGGCGAGGACACTAAGGTTCATAGGGGTTAAATAAATTAACCTCACAGACCATACAGCTAGAACTGTGATTCTTATCCATGGCTGTTTAGTTCTAAAACCTGAGATTGTTTTTTATTTTATTTTTCTTTCTATGCAATGCCCTCATCGACTTCATCCACATTTAGTAAGCGTCTCTGGCTACAGTCTCACCAAGATTTCATTTTTTGTTCCTTATAAGATTAAGAGATTGATATTTCAGGGCATATTTTTTTTTTTTTTTTTTTTATAGCCAACATCTTCTATTCCAAATTAAGGGTAATCACAGCTGGTTGGTTGGGTTCAGTGCCAGAGCCCAAGCTGGATAAGTCTTTGTATGTGATATTAAATGTGTGAGCTTTTATAAAAATGTGTGCCTTTGAGGAATTCTTCAGACATTTGGGGAATTTAAACTAGTAATTTATAATAGATTTCTTTGCCTAGCATGATAATTTCCTGATGAAAAGAGTGTGTGCGTGGGTGGGGTCGGGGGAGACTTTAT
>NW_011888811.1:8138973-8142521 GCF_000151845.1 Pteropus vampyrus
GACTTCGACACCTTTGCAGACGAGACACATTTAGCCAAGCCCAACACATATAGCTTTTGAGAAGGCTGCAAGTTAAATAATGGTAAAAGCAATGGAGGAAGAGGCAGGCGACTTAGATTTACACCTTTCTCTGCCTTTAAAAAGTGTAATGGCAAATCCTGTAATTTCTGCCCTCTCTCTGGACCTTGGTCTCCTCATGTGTAAAATGAGGAGATCTGGATCGTCTGCTCCTAGTTTCCTTCAGTCTATGATTTTAAGTTGATATTTTCTTAACTAACATCGTTTCAGTGCTTTTTATAAGGTTTTTGTCTAACCATGTTGGAATCATTATTGTTTTTTTGTTTATTTTTTTACCCAATACTCTAATTTAGCTAATGTTTATCTTTAAGTCGACTCAGTTTTTAAAAATGTAAATAAAGAAAAAATTTATAGGCTGATCACAAATGGAAACCACTTCACTTACCATAAATAGAAAGTAAGCACAAAAATAAATATAATAAAGACGACATAATATAATTAAATTGGAGCTTAATGCTATTGTCTGCCAAAGGCTCAGAGCCTATGACCTGCTCTTTTTTTTTTCCTTTTTAAAGAGAGGTGTTAAAGAGAAGTTGAAGACAGACTAGCCTTGAGCCTTTCCTCAAGAACAGAACTTTCTGTCTTTGCAGATCAGTATTAATTCTGTATCCATGAAACCAAACACAATACTTCATATGCCATCTGAAACCGTGCTTTTAAAGCTGTTCTAAACTGTATTATTTCCTCCCTCCTTTTCTCCCTTTCTTCCTTTCCTTTTTTTTTGTTCTTTCATTTTTTTTCTTTCTTTTAACTCTCAATTCTTCAATATTTCTAATAAACCAGAAAGAGGATGATTATAAATCATACATTATTAATCTTTTTCTTCAATCTATATTTAAGCTTTTATTTTATTTTTGATATTCCTTTCAGTGTAGTATCGGTTTAATTCCCTCTAGTTTCTATTTAAATTTGCTTTTAGTCAGTCTTCTTCCATTTAAAATGCTCACTCCCTTTTAAACAGAGGAGATGATATATATCCTTGTGCTGTCAATGTCGAAGCAATTATATGCCACCAAATGGCTTGTGATTTGGCATCTTCTCCTGATAAAGGCTTGTGATAGATAGGATGTGTCAGAGGTCAGGAATTCTGCTGAGTACAACCTGAGGGGATGCTTCAAATTGCTTGAGCTTTATCCAAATCCCCTAGGACACAATCAGAAAACTGGTCCCCTTCAATTTTGGTGCCGAGGTTCTTTTCTTCATTCTTCACAGAGATTCAGAGTGAAGACGGCTAAGGCTGCGCCACCTAATTGCAAGCTTTCCTCCTTAACATTAGGGTAGCTTTTTTCCTGCTTTGTGTAATCTGTTATAATTATTAATTGCTGGCCACAATTAGCATAGGGAGTTTTATAAGCGCTGAGACGATTTGGTAACTACCCAACGTTACTGAATAATTTAAAAAGGAGAAGGCCAAGAATTTCCATCAAATACATTTTGTTTTCTTAACGCCTGTGTAACCGTTTAGGTAAGGGAATCAGGAAATACATCAATACACCAATTATTTTCTGCATCATAGTTATTTTTTTATAATTTTATTTTCTTGGCACAGTGGATTTAATTAGCCATTAGAAGTCGAAAAGCTGAGAGGTCAGTTTCACCATTCAACAAAACAGAATGCTTTCTATCGGGCATGGGACCATGTTCCTATCTGCAAAAAAAAACTAGAGATATTTCAGAAGAGATTTTCATAAAAATATTATGAATCAATGGAAACTTTTTTTCTATACCACGTTCTGTAGAACTATGCTCTTACCACGCACCCATCCCAATTCAGAATAAGAACCCCTATTTTTTGTTTTGTTTTTTGTTTTCTCAGATTTCATCACTGTAAGCATGCTAAGATGCAAACCAGAGTGAACAGATATTATAAGATTTCATGAGGTACACTAAATATGCTAATGAAAATCAAATATGAAGCATGACTGTTTTCTGGTGAGAGACTTGAGATTGGCTAAAGGATTCTTCAGGTTTCCTCTGGCCCCGTTTGTTCCCAGTGCTGATTAATGTTTATGATTTCATTATCCTCTTTATGTTTACTTTATGTTTATGGCCCCGACATGCAGTCAACTGTTTCATTATGCGTTGACATCAGTCTTAATGGATGCTGGTATTCTAGCAGAGCCTCCTTCCAAGGTTAGCTGAATATCTCCAGTAAGTGTCCTTTGAGTCCACTTCTGGAACTATATTCCCAGTATACACCCAGGGCTGCAAATTATACTTTATTTCATTGTTTTAAAGTGTCTAGAGCCAACATGTCTATTTGAGATACCGAACCAAGTATTGTCTTCCCAGCACATCTGTAACTATTGATTCTGATGAGAGAGACCTAATTATATTTGTGCTTATCTTAGGACTACAGCATTGAAAGAGGCTTTAAAGATCTGCCATCCCATTTGCTGCTCGGGTCCCCAATGTATCAGCCTTCTGTGATGCAAGTAATAGGAACCAACTCTGGGCAAGCTAAACCAAAAGGGGTATTTATATTATTAATAAAGAGTGGCTCATGGAATTAAAAAAAAAACTGCCAAAGAACTGGGGTCTGCAGGGTCAGAAACCAACCATACCGACTCTGGGGCTCTAGGTACCAGGTGCTAATTGGCAATGTCTTTAGGAGTTATCTGGTGGTGACTTCAAGGGGATACTTGGAGGAGCATTAAATTGCCCCCAAACCCTAATTATTAGTCTGGGCAGTTGAGATTTCTTACCTTTTTTCAAAACGCTAGTAAAAGTAGTTTAAAGTTGTCCCCCAAATCTTATCCTCCACCAGATTGCCAGCCCCATCCATCCCTTCTACACAAAAATGATAAAGCAGCCACGGGAACAACCACTAGGGGGCATCAGCTTTGCGTGGTCTCCCGAGCTCCACCCTCCTACCCCTTGCAGAGAAGAGAGTTCCCAGGGAGGGAGTCCATTTGTCTCATTCTAAGTCACGTTGCAGCCACCCTGCGTCCAGGTTGATTGTGCAGTCAAGGCTGCCACAATAGGTGAGAGAGAATTCCCCACCAGGGGAAAGTGGAAGCTGTTCTTCAAGGTAGGAAGGATGACTGGAAAATGTGTGTTCACTAACCTTTCTAAGACAGGGCTGTGGTATTTGTACTGATGGTAGAGTTAACATAAGGTTGCCAAAAAGGCTGCGACATACAGATTTTTAAAATCTTGAACCATTTTTAAAAGCTTTATTAAGGTATAATTTATATGTAAGAAGCTGTACATATTTAAAGTGCAGTATTTGATAAGTTTTGACATACGTATGTACCTGTGAAACAATCGTTGTATATATATGGTTATAAAATGAAAGTTTGTTCACCACCACCCAAGTCGAGAGATAGAGTAGCACTGTCATCCTGGAGACCATCCCTGGACTCCACGTGCCCGTGTCCCTCTACACTTCCTTCCTCCTCCAGGAGGTGACTACTATTTTCACTTAGGCAACAGTCACTTACTCGCTTTACTTCCTGTGTTCCCACCTA
>NW_011888811.1:8144031-8157540 GCF_000151845.1 Pteropus vampyrus
GCACGTTGGAGTGAGGGAGTTGACAAATTTTGTCCTTAAAAAACAAGTATTAAGTTGGTCAGAACTTCAAAAACAACCATTATAGTGCTCTGGAAATTGACTAAAAGCATACCACAAACTGTTGTTTAATGGATATAAAGTTTAAATTTTACAAGATGAAAAGTGTTCTGGAGATTGGTTAAGTGTATTCACAGTTAATATACTGAGAATATACTTAACACTACTGAACTATATACACTTAAAAATGGTCAAGATGATAAATTTTCTGTTATATATATTTTATCGCGACTTTAGAAAATGGAAAGAAAAGCTTGCCTGGAGAGCTCAAGACTTCAACACATGTCATTATGCCCGTATAAACAAAATGTACCCTAAAAAGTTTTTTTAAAAGAGAAGTACAGATATTGAATTAGCAATTAAAAATATTCCCACAGAGAAAAGTCCAGAACCAGATAATTTTTACTGGTAAATTCTATTAAATATTTGAAGAAGAAATAACATCAATTCTTCACAAGCTTTTTCCAAAAATAGAACAGGAAAAAACACTGCTAAACTCATTTTATGAGGCCACTATTATCCTGTTACCAAAAACCAGACAAAGACCTCACAAAAAAAAGAAAACTACAGACTAATTTCCCTCGTGAACATAGATACAAAAATCCTTGACAAAATAGAAGTAAGTTTAATTTAACAACATATAAAAAGGGTTATACACTATGACCAAGTAGGATTTACTCCTGGAATGTTGGGTTGGCTTAACATGCATTTCTGTAGAGTGTATACCTAGGAGTGGAATTTCTGGATTATAAGGTAAAAATTTTTGTAGCTGATGCCAGACTGTTTTCCAAAATGGTTATGCATGTTAGCATAACCATTATGAATTCCCGTATGTATTAGGCAACGTGTGAATTGTCAGACTTTTTAACATTTGCTTAATTGATAGGTATAATGGTGTCTTATTCCGGTTTTATTTTGTATTTGCCTGAATCCTAATGAAGGTGAGCACGATTTTATCTAATATATTGATTATTTGGATGCCTTTTGTGTATATCTTTGAAATCTCTTTTAGGTTTATAAATAGTGGTATTGTATAACATTTTATTGAGGGTTTGCTATGTGCCAAGCACCGTTTTAAGTACTTCATATAGATTTATTGTCACAATATCCCTATGAGGTAGGTACTCTTATTATCTGTATCAACTGCTATTTTCTTTGTCATGATGTTGATAATGTGATTTTTCTCTTTTAATTGATTGTGATGAATTATATTACTTGATTTTCATTGTCTTACACCAACCTCAAAATCAAAGGCTAAGTCCTACTTGTTCATGAGATACAACCCTTTTATATTTTGAATTCAATTTGTTAATATTCTGTTTAGAATTTTTAAAAATCTGTGTTCATGGGTAAGATTAACCTATAATATTCCTTTCTCATACTGTTCCTGTTAGATTTGGGTATCTATATTATTTTTAATCTTCAGTATTCATACTTTTTCGATTCATCTCTTCTACTAGTTTGGAAGTAACACGCTATAGTTCTACAATTTTTGTTACGTTATTTATAGGTTGAATTGTGTCTCCCACCAAAAGATATGTTGAACTCCTAACCCCTGGTACCTGTGAATGTCTGACACTTTCCAAGTCTGAGGGAGTGCAGACATGTTTTCTGCTTTCTGCTGGTTCTGCCGAATCTCATGATATAATGGTGTTTCCTTCTGTTCTGCTAATCTTCGGCCGCTTGCTTTCTTTGCCCTCGTGAAGTTATTTGTAAGGATAACCCAGGCCTGGCCCAGACACTCGTGCCCCCTGGGAAGCTTGGGTTTGCTCTGTCAGGTATCTGGGTGCTACCAGTTGAGGACAACCTTACACCTTTCACAATTTGAGATTCCTTAGCCAACTCAGGCTGTGAGTACCTGGGGCCACCTGGTGAGTTCCTGATCTTCCCGAGGGCTGAGGGCAGGTCTGAGGCTAAAAGGCCCCAGTGTTGGGAAAGAGGGATAACCTCAGACTCACTCTGGCCTGACGGTGAAAACGTAGTTCTTTGAAATCCCAGCTTAACGTGAGGAAGTTTCTTAATAATTTTCACCCTGGATGGGCGTGGAGCCCTGACCTTTTCTGCCCTCCCCACCCCATAGTGCAGCCTCTGCTAGAAGCTCAAGTGAGCAATAACCAGGGACAGTCTGAGGCATAAGTGCTTTAGTGTCCAGAACTCCACTTCTCTCTCTGGTTACAGGTCTTTCTCCAGAAATTGGCCTGGGAACTCCCCGCTGTCGCTGTCATTTTAGCTCTTCAGCCCTTTTCAGGAGATTTCAAAAACATTTAAACCAGTGTGTGTGTGTGTGTGTGTGTGTGTGTGTGTGTGTGTGTGTGTGTGGTGATCTGAATGCCATAGCTGCCATGATCGGAAACTGGAAGCTTGATGATGTTGTTTTTAGTCTCTCACATCCTTAAATATGTCCATGTTGTCATGGTACCCTCAGAACATAATAGAATTTGGGGATTTAAATGCCTGTGAAGTACCGTACACATGGCCATGGACTAGTGCAAAGAGAAAATGTGAATTTTTAGATTTCTTACCTAATTCTAGTTGTTCTAGTCTTTATTAAATCACAACTGCTTCCATGTCTCAAGGTTGTATGATTTCTACAAATCTTAATATAAGAAGCTGCGCTTATAAAGTCTTTCAACATGTTAACGTATTTCCTGGAGATAAAACAGATTTATTTGAGCAAACGATCAGGCTTGTGAATAGAAGCCTTCAAATACACACAGTTAAAGAATCAACAATTTCTCTTGTTTATTAGGAACAGAGGCTATTATTTTCTATTTTAAACATCTGCATTTTCTCACATAAACCTTTATGCAAAGTAGCGAAACAAAATATTTTCATTAAAATATGTTAAAATAACTATGCTATTAAAACTAAGACTACTGTAAAGACTAAAAGAAATTTTAACCCAAATTATAAAACGCTCCGATCCAAAGATCTACGTATACTCTTATTGTGCCGAGCTTGCCTGTTCCCAAGGTTAAAATCCTCGTGAACAAATGCAAGTGCCGGCTTTCCCACTGCCGTGGCGACACCTGTAAAGCCCAGTCTGTGTTCTGGTTCCTAGTGGATGTGCTGTGGAAGGTGCAGTTCATCGCACGAGAAAATATGTGCCTTCTCTCACTCAGACGGCACACATGTTCATGCCATTCCATTTTAGAGTATAAATACTGAGTTAATTGTTCTTCGTTCTCTAAAAAGCCAAGAGAGGTAAGAAGAATGGCTGTAAAATACATATCATGGAAAATTGATTTCCTCTCCCTGTGGTGTCCAACAGCGATGAAGTCAGAGCGGGCACCGAGTGACTGTCACACGCGCCTCACCAGGGACCAGGGGACTGGCGTTCGGCAGAAAGGCTATTTCCTCAGCTGGTGCAAGAAGCCAGACAAACTCTGCCCCTCCTGGCTCCATGGCCTCTACCTGACTCACCTCAAATGCCAGAGCCTCGAGGGTCTGAACGATGCTCGAGTACCTGATTTGAGTCTCCTGTGGATGATTCTTCCACCTCGGAAGTTTTGCACATGTACTCAGAGGAGAAAGTACATCTCTTCAGAGTCAGCGTAGCAGGGTGCTGACGGGAGCAGTGTGGCCTCAGCGGGTGGCCCAGGATTGAATGTGGACTTCACCACTTACTGCCCTTGGAACCTAGACAAACTCACTCACCTCTCTGTGCCTCAGTTTTCTCATTCGTTAGAGAAGAATAATGACAGTTTCCACTTCATAGACTTGCTGTGAGGAATAAATGAGATCATAAATGGAAAGAATTTAGTCATTGGCATATAAAAAGTGCTCAATAAACGTTGGATATTAATATTCAGACTTGAGAAGCATTTTGCACAGATTTGGTTAACTCACCTGGGGAGAATAATATTCTTGAGAGAGAGTTTTGAATGTAGTTCAGAAATAATTAAATGCCTTTCTTGATTGAAATAGAAAGGCAATTAAGACAATGAAGCATTTTTCTCTGTGTTATCTAGGACATATTTTTCTCATTTTCCTCTTGTAATGGGAAAATTTGAAACTCACACAGAATGGTGACAAATTACTCATCCTGAGGTTAATTGTTCCCCAACAAATACATTTCAAGTAAGGAAGGTGGGAAAGATTCCAGAGGCATCAGAAGCCAACCCAAGCAGGCCTAGATTTCTGGTGTTGCCAGCTTACGATTTTGGAAAAATTCTTTAACCCGTTTGGATCTCAGGCTCCCTGACTATAAATTCGGGGTAAAAAATACTAAACTGCAGTGGTGGTGTTGGCAGGTTTACGGGTGACAGGCTGTAGAGAACTGTCCCATAGTAGCTAAGCAGCAACAACCCAAAGCTGACTTTGCAATATGTTCCAGAGACTGATTGTAAGAGGAAGCAACCTGTTCATATAAAATGAACCAATTAACCAGGCTCTATTCACCTTACCCAAGCAAACTGTCTCCCTCATGTGTATTTCTGATCATCTGGGATGGGGCACATAACAACCCAGATATATGTCTAGGAATAGGGTAGTTGGGTGGAGAGAGGGGATAGTGACAGCTTAGAATGTCATAGATGTTGCATTCATTACCTTCTCTATACACATGATTATTTACTGATGGTGTTTTATTTATTTCACTAATATGTATTGGGAAGGCTCTATGACAGAGCATGTGGGAACAGAGGGCAAAATGTACATTTCAGGGAGAAGGGAGGGAGTGAAGAGCCTGGGATTACCTGGGTCAAGCTCATCTTTAGTCACGTCCTCTCCATGACCTCCATCAATATCACAGTAGGCTAACGCCAAAACAACCCTAAAATCTCAATGACTAACCATAAGAGCAGTTTATTTCTTGCATGTATAAAGTCTGTTTTCTCATATGACCATTTAGTGACCCAGATTCTTTCTACTTTGTGATTCTGACACAGCTCAGAGCAGAGGTCAGCAAACTATGGCTCGTGGGCCAAATTTGACCTACTGTTCTCGTAAGTTTGTTTGTTCTGTAAATAACATTTTATTAAAACACAGCCCTATTCCTTCGTTATGTATCACCTGGGCTCTGTAGGTGATCTCACACTACGTGGCAGAGTGGCATACTTGCAACAGAGACTGTGTGGCCCCTGAACCCTAAAATATTGACTCTCAGGATCTTTACAGAAAAAGTGTGCTAAGCCCTACCCTCGAGCATCGTCTCTTATCTTGGATTCTCTGATTCAGCAGAAGAGTAGAAGGTTGTGTGGGAGGTTTCTATGAACTATGTTTTCCATCAATTCCACCTACGTTTTGTCAGCCAGAACTCAGCCATATAGCCGCCATACCTAGCTGCTAGGGAAGCTGTGAAATGCAGGCCAGCAACGGCCCAGGAGGAAAACACGAAGCTGTTCTTCATACACTGGCACTGTGCCAGACTCCCATTCACTCGATCCTCTTCGTCCCCTCAAAACAGCTTAAGAATGTACAGTCCTACCTTGCAGATGAGATAACTGAGGTTCAGAGAGGTTAAGCAACTCGATTCAAGATCTCCAAGCATCAAAATAGTGGGAGTGAGGATTTGACAGGCAGAATATCTTGCTCCGAAGCCTGTGCTATGCTGTGTGGCAAAAAAAAAAATTTAATTGTGGTAAAACAAACACAACATGTGCCATTGCAGCCATTTTTAAGTGTATAGTTCCGTGACATATAAAATATATTTTGAAAGTGGGAGATTCCTAGATTTTGATATTTAAAAGCTTATTGCAATGAAAGTCCTAAGCTTTTAAATTTTGGAATTTAAAAGCTTAGGACTTTCATTGCAATGATAATCTTAAAATGAAGCATAGCGAGACTTATTTTGGCAATTAACGCTGAATACGGACACAGAATTTCCAAGCTACAATTTTAGTTCCTGTCTATTGGTGTCAACAGTGATTCTTGACTGTCATAGGCTATTTAGAAAGGGACAGAGGTGAATTTGATAGTAAAATTACTCCCTTTAAGCTTTACCTATACCATATGAATTAAGGACTGCCTTCTGGTGGTTCAAAAAGAGAAAAGTGGTAGAATTGAGACATTACCCAGGACATAATTTTATAGACATGCCACACCCCAAAGAACCTACTTTATTGAATTCAGAACCATACTGACATTTGAGTGGGAATTTAGTTTCCATAAAACAATGTCATCCAGCACATTTTATTACTTTTCATCTATAAATCTTTGGTTTTGTGGGGTTTTTCTTTTTCATTAACTTTGAAATTTGGTTTCACAGTTTAAATATTTTTATGCAAATAGTTTTATGCTTGTACAAACTGAAGAAGATAGTAAAATTAAATAAAAACATGAGGGATCCAGGAGAATATTTTCTCTTTAAAAGGTATGTGGATATAACTCAGGTTTATAGGAGTCCACCCCACAAAGATAATTCTCTTTTACAAAAGACTTACATTTGAATTGGGAAACTGTACCAGTCAGGATAGACTAAATTAAGCTGCAGTAATAAGCAGCACCCAGATCCCAGTGGCTTAACCCACTTGCTTGCATAAATCAGTTGCATATTGGTAAAGAGCTCTGCTTATCGTGGTCATGACAGCAGTACTCAAACTGATGGATCTACCCTAAGTAATACTTCTGGTCGAGGGGAGTGATAACTCTGGGGGTTTTCTCACCTCTAGGTAAATGCTCTGGCTCAAGTAAGTCTGATGACCACACCTAACTTTGAGGAGAGGACTATGGCCTTTATGGGTGCCCAGAGGAGAGAGAAAACAGGGACGAGCTGACAGCAGTGATGTCTGCATAAAGTACCCACATTTTTCTGTGAAGCAGTGCCCTGTGGCCTGGTTTTGACACTTTCTATTTCCTGGTAGAGTTGCAGACAGTTTTCTTAATTTTATAGGAGACTGTGGCTCTTGGGTTATAGCCAAACCCTGCTGCTCACTAGCCACGTGGCGTGGGCACATCCAAACCTTGGCTCCCCCCTGCCCCCATGAAATGGGGGAGTAACCAGCGGCATGGTTTGTTGGAAAGAGTCAAGGTAATAACTCATGTGAAACTTCTGTCAATTGTAAATTATTATCTAAATGGAAGTAATAGTATTATTTCCGACAATCAGTCACGCCACACTAAGGAGAAAGAACAGATAGTAATGATTTCACCCGATAGCACTTGTCACACAATCAATATTTTCTCATAAAAGTTTCCTGAAAATTCACAAGAAATTTTCTTAGGTGATCTGATAATGCAACCTGAAAAGAATAGTTCTCCGATAAAAGAACAAAATTTTCCTCTTGGTTAGAAAAATGACAAAGCATTTTACATGACCCCTGATCTATATGGCTCACTTTTCTAGCAGATTCTCTCATTTTAAAAAATGAGGTTGAAGAAAAGAAGCACTATCTATCTTGGCTAAGAAGCAGTTGTTTTAACTTGCGATCCATATGAAAAAATTAAAGCTGTTTGACAAAATAGTGCTAATGCTAGGAACACAGAGAGAGTCTTTTAACTGTAGCACTGACTCCCGAAACCGATATCACCCAAAGATCTCAGAATTCTCGCTTAGTAGAACTGGATGGCATCCTGATCTTGTCTAATACTCTTATTTTCCAGACGAAGAAGGTAAAGTCTGGAAAAGTGACATGACTTGCCTTAGCTCATGTTCCTTAAACACAAGTTGATTAACCAAATGTTTTTTCCCTTTCACCACCCTACAATGATAGAAATGAACACAATGGAGGAAGAAATGCTTCTCTGTTCTCTCATACAATTGCTAATAAAGTCTTTTCTAATCAAGCCCTATGGAACCCCCTTCATCGTGTATCTGCGAGTGAGCAAAGGCCCTACTGGAAATTCTTGTGGAGGTCCAGCAATGACTTTGAGATTCCCTTTTAGCTTTCAGTTGTTTCCCCCCATTTCAGAGCTTTCTAAATAATTTTTTTTGACCCACAGAGAATGCATAAATTGAATAAGGAAACAAGGGACAAATTTCAGATTAGATAATTTCATTATCTGATTATTTATTTATTTATCTTGATTATTTTATTTAATTATATGTGGAAGTCTACTGTTCACTCTAGGAGAAGAATTTTCACGTTGTCTGCCCAAAGAAAAGGAAAGATGAATTACTTTCCTATGCATATTAGTCAGGAGAGGCTCAGTTACACTGCAGTGAAAAAAAAAAAATCTCTGGAACTTACAGTAATGAAAGATTACTTCTCATTCATGCTGCATGTCTACTGTGGGTTGGACACTACATCACCTTTGCAACGAGTGATAGACAGGCTGAGGGAAACTCCATCTGGGGGTGGCCAGCCTCCGTGGCATGGGGAAGGGGATTTGGTAAATTGTACACTTGCGCTTAAAGCCTCTGCCTATAAATAATACATACTGCTTTTGCTAATACCTCATTTGTCAAACCACAGGGCCACATCTAAATGCAGAAGGATCAGAATATTTCAATCTTACTATGTACCTGGAAGAAGAAAACCATAATTTTGGTGAACATCTCTCCATACTAGGAATAAAAAAGAAGAAAACAAAACAGACCCCCCTCACCCACGTGACAAAAAGCCAGTGTCTCATGCCAGCAATATGAATCAAATCTCCAATCAGGATAATAAAATATCTGTCGTTACACAATAAAATTACTTAATATATTCATTTGCTGCAGGTGAAATTTCCTGAATTTATTTCCACATCTTTATACAAGAGTATTGCATAAAATGGGAAGCAGATACAAATGAACTAAACTAAATTGGGGCTGGAATGAAGTTTCTAGAAATGCATTGTGGACCATCTAAATGGGGAGGCAATTTTATGCCTTTTGTGGATTTTGTTAGACTCATTTCTCTGAGGAGAGATTGCTTCTTTATGACTTGACTACACTAGTCAACAGTCTTTCTAAAATAATTTGATGGTTGGAAAGTTAAGCCCAATCAGACAGAAAAGTTCATTTTCACTTAAGTTGCTAATAGGAGTAATTGCTTAATGGGTCACTCTAAAAAGAGACTGTGAACCTTTAAAACAGTCTTTTTGGGAAATGTTTAAAGGTCTGGAATATGCTTAAACAACCCTCATTTGTTTCTTTTATTTGGGTATAATCATTTGCTTAGATACATATTTTTAAACTTCTAGCATATTACTAGCGACAAAATGTTTCAAGTGGGGGAAACTCAAACTAGCTCAGAATGTCCCCTAAATTAAAAAATAGAGTTTCGTACTTTCCAGAATAATAAGCACTTTTATAGTCTTTCTTTAAATCTTTCTTGGTAAAAATCTACAAAGCAAGAGGAAAGGGCAAGAGTCCAAGTCTGCTGATTTACCGTTTAATTACGCGCCCCCCCCCGCCTGCCCCTTAAAGTTTTATGGCAGTTCAGGGTTAACATTAACACCCCAAACATAATAAACTAAACATATTTTATTACATATTTTATGTCCAAGATGAAAATGAAGATCTAACGGTGAGATAATTTTATACAGAGGTACAGTGAATTCTATGTGAGCAGGGTAAGTCAATTTTGTGTGCTGTGCTTTAGTTTTTAAACTATCATTAATAATTGGGTCAACAGCAAATTTTTAGTGAGTATTGACTACATTATGAATATCAAGTACTTAGCTATTTTTCCTTATTTAATTCCCACAGGAAACCTACGTTCACAAATGAGGACATTGAGGATAAAGCGACTTGACCAAGATCACCTAGCTAGTTAGTAACGGAATAATCTTTTGGGATAAATCACTGTGGTAGCATTTCAGTCAAAGTATTTGATCATTGCAGTGTTTTTCCAGCCCAACTCTCCTGGAAAAGAAAGAATTTAAATTGGCAGTAGTTCGTTTATTCATAAGTAGGTATATGAGTGCCCACTATGAAAGCAAAGTGCTTAGCATAGTACATTGCATAAAATGTTCCATGGTATGTGCTCAGTGAATACTAAGTTTTATTGTATTACTTTTATTGTCGTTACTATAAGCAACAACAGTCATTGTTAGGGAGCTCCCTGCTTAGAGAAGGGAGAGACACAAACTATTTTCTGTCCAGTGTGATATGAGCACTAGGGAAATCAGGGAAAGGTACGAGTGACTGCCTGGAAGGAGTTTGGAGAGGTTTCACGGAAGTGGTGAACTTTGAGCGGATGACTGCAAGGGAGGGGAGCTTCTCCAGGTGGAGAAGTGTGTTGGCATTCCTGTCCTGTACCGAGGCGCAGCGGCAAGGCGTGTTTGGGGAACCTGGAGGCTCCTGCGAAGTGGAACGCCGGAGGATCACGAGGTGGCGCTGTGGCTCCACGTAAAGAGAAGTTCGCACGCGGGCGGGTCACTGCACGCCCAGAGAGGCTGTGAGAGGCGGGGCGGGGCCGTCTGGTGGGTTTGGCACCACCTCCATACAGCCACCAAATAATGACAGTGATAAAGATAATAAATACAGAAGCAAATAACTCGGAAGTGGTCTCTTTTAGGACATACGGCATAAATAATCAAAAACTGTCCTGGAGGAATAATTAAGAACGCGGAACTGTCCAGCAGGGATCATTGCGAGCGCAGTCCGGTAGGTTGTGGGGCGCTGCGGGAGCACCCCTCGCTTGCCGCTAACCGGCTGCTTCCCGGCGGGTCCCGAGCGCCACAGGCGGAAGGAGCACGTTTCGACGCTTGCCCTGGGGCGCTCAATCTGCGTGGTGCCTGAGCCTTTTCTTTGACCGGAGCTGAGATTTTTGGGGACTTCTTTGCTGAGTTTCACATGTGAAACCACGTGTGAGCTCAGGCTCACCCACAAGTGTATAATGCTCTTGCGCACATCTACCTTATTTGTGCACATGCACACACACATAAACGAGACAAGTGACACATGCACACACTATACACATGCACACGTGTACTCATGCTTGTTGCAACAATCTTCCTCAAATATACGCGTACCCGTGCACCCAAGTGCGCGCCGTCACTCATGGGCACACACGCTCGCTCGTACTGCACGGGCCCACAGATACGCAGCCACTCTTCGTTCATAGAAGCATATTTACACATTCACATCCCAAGCGTCTCGCATCTGGGTAAGCTGACAAAGACCTCCAAGCAGGGAGCGGTGCGTAAATATCCAGTGAATTGTGCCTCAAAGAAAATACATGAACGAACTTTTTGTGAACTGAATATCTCGAGCTTGTCTGCTAAACTTCATTTCTCTCATTCCTCCCTAAGCAAACAGGCCTACTCTCTAACTTCCGCTCCAGATATTTGCTGGCCTCAGTTTCTAGCACGCGGGTTTGCATTATTGAAGGGATGCTAATTTCTGAGCATCCGAGGGTGGCTTTGCCCACCCCGGAGCCTCACTCCGCTGAGGGAGCCTGGGCCCTTGCCTGATCATTTTCCAATCGTGCGGGAAGGGCGGGGGTGTATGGTCGCTCCCGGGGACAGCCTCAGATTGGGAGACCGTTTGCTGCAGTGCCCCCAACTGTATTCTCCAGGCTCAGAATAATCTTAACTTTTAGCTGTTTATGGTCACGCCAAGGCCATATGATCTTTCTCCATTAAAGCACATCCGCAGATGTCCAGATTTCTGCCCTCTGATGGGCGTCGCGCACACATTCCCGTAAAGTCTTGTGGTTAGTGTATTTCAATTAGGCGACCTTGCGTGCGCCTAGAACTGTCAGACCTCAGCTGGGAATGGGAGAAGCAGCTGACTGGAGTTTACATAGCAAATGTGGCAGAACCAAGGGCTAGAGCTGGCATGACTCTGGCGCGCCTTACCGCGGACAGGCCAGAGGGACGCGAGTCTGTATCTGACCGCGGGGATGCGCATCCAGTGCGCTCATTAGGACTTTTCAGAAGCCTTTCCTCTCTTCTCTCCCATATGCTGCTTGTCCTCAGGAGGCAGCTTGCACCCAGGCTCCTTTGTCGACCGGGAGACATCTAGGGACTTGAGAGCTGAAGGGATTTGTGAGTGTTGGGGGACAAGCACCAGGCGAATGCGGGAGATATGCACAGCCACTCGGTGAGTGGTTTGGATCTAAGGTTAAGGGCACAGGCTCTGAAGTAATTTAGGTTCCGCCGTGCCTAAATTATTAGCAGTGTGGTCATGGACAGGTTGATTCATTTCCACCACAGCGCTAGTTTCCCCACCTGTAAAATGGGGGCGATCTTACCTGCCTTCTTAGTCTGTTGTGGGAATTCAGTGAGTTTATACCCGTAAAGCCTTCAACAAATGAGACCTATTATTATCTGGGGACCGCCCAGGGGAAATCCAAGAGGGTCGTCAGGCTTGCTCGGGGAAAGGAGCGAACCCCGTGGCCCAAGCCCTGATTCTAGGCAGATTAAAAGCTTCCAAGCCCCGAACAGAATACCCACGGTGTTTGCTCGGTCTGTACCTCCTAGCCGTCTGTGGTATCTTTGTCCCACCCTCGGCCTCAGTTTCCCAGTCTGTACTATGGGGAGATGCGTGTTGCCGGGGACTGGAAGTGTGTCCATCCGACACCGCGAACAAACGGGGCCAGCAAACGGGTCTTCTGTACAGCTCTGGGGGTCGAAAACAGACATCACTGTTGGGGACATGCCCCCCCTTCCCATTGCCGCTTGCCGGAGATGGCCGAGAGCAAGGAGGGAGGACAGTCGGGTCTGCGGTCATCGGTGGCCTGCTGTCCTGCGCGCTCCCGAGAGCAGCGGGTAGAAGTCTTGCAGGGGCCGGGGCAGAGTTTCACGCGAGGGACACCAGCCGCGTCGCTCCGCCACCCCGCCGGCGTCTGAGTACAGCTCAGGGGCCCCTGCGGAGCTGCGCCCCGTTCAGGTCCTCACTTTTCACAGGCTCCAGGCCGCCACCCACTCCTGTCCCTCTCCTCCTGCGAGCAGCGCCGTGGCCTCTACCCACTCACTCCCCACTACGGGCTTCCAGTCGACGCCTTCCGAGCGAGCGGCGGGCGCAGACTTCGCGCCTTTGGCCTTCTTCGCCCCGTCTTTCCTTTCGCCTTCTTTCTAGCACTGAGGGAAGAGTCTGTCCTCCAGTCACCCTCGGCGGTCTCCGGCTAGCAGCAAAGGGAAAGGATCGTTTGCCCGGATAGCTGGCCCTTCTGGGGACGCGTCTTCATAAGGGGGAAAGGACGGAGGGAATTTTCTAAGTGAGAGGTCCCAAGTCTGGCCTCCTGGGGGCAGACGAGCAGAGAAGATCCCTCTGTCTTTGGGACGTCCCCGCTAGTCCTAGTTCGACTGTATTTATCTTTTTCTCTGCTCTTTTATTATTTTTTGGGGGGGGGGTTTCCACTGGCACCCACCTTCCCCCATATACTGATGCCCGTCGGGAAAGGGAATTGATTCCCCTGAGCCTTAAGGGGGTTGGAACAGCCAAGAGTGAGAAGGTTTCAAAAAAGTTCGAGGGAGGGTAGGGGGACGTGCTCACCGGCCTGAGCTCTCTCCAGTCAGGGAGACCCGAGGGCTGGGCAGCTCGGTCTACTGTATGGAGCAACTGAGAGGGAGCGGGAAAGGGGACGCGCACCTCCATCCGGGAGGGAACTCTGAGAAGCTCAGCGGGAGACTTAAGTC
>NW_011888811.1:8158890-8161245 GCF_000151845.1 Pteropus vampyrus
AGTTTTCAGCAGGCCCAGTTTCAATTATGCATTTAAATTCTATAGAGATGGAGAAGGTCCAGCTCTCCCTTTCTCCTCCCTACAAAGCTATAATCCTTCAGGTCTGTGCACCAACATACCCCTCCTGAGCACCTACTGCGTACCCAGAACTCTGGTAGATGCTGTGGGGATCCTGATGGATCAGACAGATCTCTTCAGGAATGACTTGGAAGAGATGGCATTAATTATGGTACCAGAGAGAAAGTGATCAGCATGTTAGTGGTCCAGATTAAATGGTATGAGAGCTGAGAGGCTTTGTGCATAAGAGATAAAGGAGTGTTTGGGGACAGTGGCCATGAACTGGCAGGCCTGGAACACAGTTTTTCATCTAGTTTAGGAATCAGGAAGTGGCACCCACTTTCCTGCTCTGCCAAGAGTACAAAGTATAACTTTTGCCTGTCTCCATTCCATTCAACATGGGCATGTGTACTTTTCCATCACTGACCCCATGAGCTTCCTAAATCAAAGGGCCAAGCAAGGCCGACAGAAAAGGGACCTAGATTTTTGGCAGAGAATTTCCCCGAAGGAGTCCTTAGCCCATTTGGCTGCAGTCAGGGAGTTCCTCTGAGGGTAATGAAACAGAAGTTCACCATGTGCTTATTAGAGGCTCCAACCTGCTAAAAAATGACGGAGCACATTATCCAGAAACATCTAGCCATTTCCTTTGCCAGCTGCAAGCATATATGCCAAAGGTCAGAGGTAGATCATTTCTCCCTTCTCTCCTTCATTCCTCCCTTCCCTCTTTTCTTCCTTCCTTTCTCCTTTCTTTCCTTCCTTCCTTCCTATTTCCTCAATCTCTTTTGACATATGGCAGGGGCACGAGTTGAGGAGGGTTTGTTCAAGCTCCCCATTTTAACAAAAAGAATGAAGAAGAGAGAAACCTTACACCGAACAAACAACTAATCAGAGACGTAGTTGTTGCTTTGGTAGTTACTCTAAAGAAATACTACTTTGGCGGTTGGGGTGAGGGGTTGGGGATAGAATCTGACTGAGGCAATTTTAAAACAACCTGACACAGCTCCAGGGAGCGCATTCATTCCACCGTCAACATATCCTGCGGATTACTCGAGAGAAGTGAGCATATGAGGTCAGTGCCGCTAACGCCCGTGGCCTCGAGGCTAGCGGCCAAACAAAAAGCAGAGCCCAGGTCCCCACACCCTGGGGACCCACAGCGCCTCGCTTGCGGGGCCCAGAGCCCACCCACCCACCCGGCGTGAAGGCCGTGCCCTCCGCGAGCTCCCTGCCCCGATCTCGAGCACCCATTTTCCGCCCCACCACCCCCTCCTCGAAGCGAAGAGGTGGGCACCTGGGACGCGAGTCCTGCTTTTTCTGCCCGGGCTCTCCCGTCTCCTCCACTTTTGCCCCCGACGTCCCAGAACAGCGGAGCAGGACGCAGCATCGGCCCTGGGAGGATGCAGCCTGTGCGCCTCGAGCGCGCTCAGGGCGCGGTGCGGATGCTAAACGGACCGCAACGGCTCAAATCCCTGAGAAGAATATCTCCCACCCCTTCCTTCGGTCCCCCTTGTCCTGCCAGGCTCTGCCCTGTTCAGCCCCGCTCCTCCCCAGCTCAGATGCCGGAGCTCCGCGATCTTTTGCTCGCCACTTTGCGAGGAACTTTGTCCGGCTCCCCAGCGCTGCCGAGAGAGGGATGTTAATGAGGGAGCGTGGCCCGGCACTGCGAGCCAGCCGGCTCCTGAGCCGCGATTGGCTGCAGCGAGGCGGAAGAATGACGTTATGCAAATGAAGGGGCGGGTCTATGAGGCACGGGCCCCGCCTCCTCCCTTTGGGGTTAGTGTGCCTGTGTTTAGCTCTGGGGAGAGTCAAACTGGATTCCATAGGGAAAGCCTGCAAATCACTTCTATTTTAGCAAGGAGAAAACAGAATCTCCATCCAGCAGGGTCCACCCCCTCTCTCTTTCTCCCTCTCCTCTCCTTCTCTCTCTCTCTATCTCTCTCTCCCCCCTCCCTTTCTCTCTCCCCTTCCCCCCACCCCAGTCTCCCTCTCTGGTGTATCTGTCTACGGCAACCAGCGTCCTCCTCATCTATACGCACTGAAGGAAAGAAACATCTTTGGTTGGAAGAGAAGGAGGAAAAAAAAGAGAGAGAGGAAAAAACTTGCCTGGTTG
Organism: Pteropus vampyrus; assembly: GCF_000151845.1. Classification (NCBI taxonomy): domain Eukaryota; kingdom Metazoa; phylum Chordata; class Mammalia; order Chiroptera; family Pteropodidae; genus Pteropus; species Pteropus vampyrus. The sequence continues at coordinate 8,161,055 of NW_011888811.1, forward strand.
TGGAAAATGACACTTGAAGTAGCAAAGCCGGCAGCGCGAGTTGAGTCTATTGTTTCTTAAATTGCCATCAGAGCTTTTTTTTTCTTCCTGCTTCTTCAAGTGAAGGGTACCTCTGCAAAAGGAAACTCCAGCCCCTCCTGCCCTCCACCGGCCTGTGATCATTACAAAAAAAAAAAAAAAAAAAAAAAAAA
>NW_011888811.1:8162525-8180470 GCF_000151845.1 Pteropus vampyrus
TCCACCCTCTGTCACCATGGCCCCTTCTAGCTCCTCTCCCACTCTCAGCTCCTGGGATGCTAGACTGTGAGGCCTGAAGGTGCTGCCCTTGGAGACTGGCCCCAGGGCACCTTTCCTGGGTACCTCCAGCACTCTTTAGGGGGACTCCTGGTCCCAAGTGAGAAATAGCCTTTTTTTTTTTTTCTAGACCACTAGCTAGGCTTGGGGGGAATGGGAGACCTGGCGGCCCCAGGCTCTATCGGACTCAGGGCGGAAGGGGAAGAAGGAAGATGACTAATTACATCATCCTCATTTTCTCCAGGCTGCGGACAAGTGTCCCTAACACTGTTTCCATCCCCACTGAGTGTAAGGATGGGGGTGGCAGGTAGTGAGAGTGAGTTGGGTAACTGGGCTGGAAGTGAAAGTGTGTGTGTGTGTGTGTGTGTGTGTGTGTGTGTGTGTGTGTGTATGTGTGTGTGTGTAGAGAGAGAGAGAGCGCGAGCGAGAACGAGAGAGCGCTCTTATGTTGGGTAGGTTGGGCTGTCAGTGGCTGCCCTGCGCCCCTGGAGCCCCAACCTCCAGACCCCCGGCGGGCGCGCTCAGCCGACAGCCCTGGAATGAGTGTGAAGATTTCACACTCGGCAAAAGTTTGTCAGGACCAGTCTTTAAAAAACACCCCCAGTTCCCTTTCCCACAGCGACCACCCGACAGCTCTGAGTTCCACCCTTAGATTCCTTTTCTCCACATGCCTTATTATTTTTTTGGAAGGGAGGGACATGTGGCTTCCCGAGGCTGGGCACTCGCGGCCGGCCAGGGAGCATGAGGTTTCCTGGAGGATGGTTGCTGCAGAGAGAAGCTGACTATGTTTCCCGTCCCTTCTCACCTGCCCAGGGAGATTCGAGGGGATGGCTGGAACCAATTCCCATGGTCCTCTCCCTCTAAGTTGTAACGACCCGCTCTATTCCGCGAATGCGGGTTCACCTCCACCGCCACTTTTCTTCCTCCCCACGCAGCGCGCGTCAGGTTGGAGTAAATGCTTCCAGCATTTTAGCTCCTGAGCAAAACGCAAACAAAACTTTCACAGCGCTTCTGAGAGTTTGGGGGGCGCACCCTGTGCTCCGGAGGGAGGACAGGACCCGCGAGAACACGCAAGTCCCGTGGTCAGGTGGACCCATGGCGCCTGAGCAGGCGTGTAGGGCGTCCACTGGGCGTTTGGGGAGCAGAGGAGACGCGTGTGTAAGGGGTGACAGGGGTCGCGGGTCGAGGTTCCGCTTAGCCGTCTAACTCTGCGTCTTTGGCCACAGCGGGGTGGGTCTGGCCCGGGCTCACTTTGAGAAGCAGCCGCCTTCCAATCTGCGGAAATCCAACTTCTTCCACTTCGTCCTGGCCCTCTACGACAGACAGGGCCAGCCGGTGGAGATCGAGAGGACAGCCTTTGTGGGGTTCGTGGAGAAGGAAAAAGTAAGTGGGCGCAGCGCCGCTGCCTGTCGCTCCTGGCCGGGGAGCAGGCCCAGGCGCTTCGGGAGGCGCGCTCCTCCGCCAGTGCAAAGCACCCACAACACACTCCTGCGCGGGGTCCCCTAAACCACTTTCCGCCCTGGGCGAACCCGGACTCCTAGTCCGTGAGGTTCTGCTCCAAAAAAGTTCGCGCGGAGCCCCCAGAATTGGAGAGAGGCGAGCCCGGCTTCGCACTCCAGAGCCAGGGGCACCCGGGAGGAACCCGTCCTCGTTTGCGCGACCGCTCCTGCCTCTGCTGGCCCAGGGGCAGGAGCCCCCAGGGGAAGGGGATCTCCTGTGAGCGCCTCATGGAATTTTCTGTTAGGGCAGAGGGAGCAGTAAGGGTCGGGTTGGGGGCGGGGGTCGGCAGAGGGATCACAGTTGGCCGCAATTTCTGTTGTTCGCGGGCCTGTCCGGCTCCTGCGCCGGAGGCCAGGATGGGGAAAGTTGCCTCGAAGTCCGTCCACTTGCTCACGCCGACCTCTCTCCTGCATCTCTTGTGTCTTTTCGTCCTGATGCAACCCAGGAAGCCAACAGCGAAAAGACCAATAACGGGATTCACTACCGGCTCCAGCTCCTCTACAGCAATGGTGAGGCTCCCGTCGGGTCAGCGCGGGCAAGCCGGGGCTGCGGGTGAGGGCAGGGGGAGCGGGGGAGCGCCAGGTGGATGAGAACCTCAGCAAAACTCAGTTGTCCACCATCCTCGGGGTAAACTTGCCTCACGTAAGTTTCGCCTGAGGCGATTTCACCCCAGGAGGCCCTGAGTGGCCCGCGGACGGCGGTGTTGGGCCTGCGCGTACCTGGGGCCAGGTGTGGCTTCCCCGCTCTCGTTAGGCCGCTTTTTTTCTTCCTCTTCTTAAGGCCGGTTCCCTCGGCTTCGACTCCAAGCCCAAAGTCCCTTGGGTTTAGGGGGCCACAGTGATCTTGGCCTTGATGGCTCCGAGAAAGCTCGCAGAGGGGCTCCCGCGGCGGGAAGGGAGGGTAGCCGGGTGGGTGCCCGCCCCATTCCCCTGTGCGGTGCTTGGGGGCTGGCTCACGAGTGCGCTAGGACTAGGCCAGAGGCCCTTTTCTGAACACTGGGTGAGGGGGGCTCCTGGCTATGCTTCTCCGGGACAGTTGGAGTTCCATCAGCTTTGGAGCCCATTCTTTGTTTTTTCGCTCAGATATCTCACTTAATTCTCCTTCGTTCCCCTGTTCCCTCCCCCGATCCCCCAGGGATAAGGACGGAGCAGGATTTCTACGTGCGCCTCATTGATTCCATGACAAAACAAGTAAGTTTCTTAATTTCGCGCCGCAGGGGTGATTCTAGGGCTGTGAAATTTGGAGGCTTCTAGAAGCGGGCTTACTCCATAGCGAGAGGGCTAGGGCTCGAACTCTCAACACCAGGGCCGACAGCGGACCGCGTTCTCGGTGCAGCCTTCCAGGAGCCCGCCGCGTGGGGAAGATGGCTCGACGGCTCCTTGGTAATAAGGAGAACTCAGATCTTGTGAATTAAGACTGCAGGGTGCTAAGTGGGGAGCGTATGGGCTGAACTTCCTTTGACCAGGCCAGTGAGACTCAGAAGGCGCCAAAGGTGCCCGGGGACCTTGGTGCAGAGTGGGCCGAACTTGTGAAACTCAAGCCACCTGGACCTCCCCGGGGAGGTGGAGGATAGAGATGGAGTAGGTGGGGGCAAAGGCAGCTTCCCCAGGAACGGTGAGATGGGCCTGAGAGGGCAGATGACCCACTTCGCAGATTTTTAAAAAGGAGGAGATGGTGTTGGTCGTGTTGGAAGAAGGCGCGACAATTGTTAGAGGATATTTTGCAAAAATCCTCCTGCTTTTGCCTCCAAGTTTGGCAAGAAGCCAGGCAGCATGAGTGAGCTTGTGGTCTTAAAGGTACACAGACGGCATTTTCCTAAGCTCCTCAACGAGTGAGAGTCAGGCAGTGTACATGCAGGTTGAATTCTGGTTTAAAAGATACAGTTATGAGCCCAGTCAGAAAAGAGGCCTGACGTTTTAATGAGGCACAGAAGCTTTTTTTTTTTTTTCTTTTAAATTTTAAGAAAAGTTTAGTTTCGGAATTAAGGAGCTGGTTAGGTAGTTGGGTGACTTAGTCACAGAAAAAAGAAGACAGCTTTATTGGGTGGGAGAAAGAAGTCAGAACAAAGAAAAAAGTTTCCCATTGTGTACCAACCACCAATTTAGTAAGAGAGTTAAAACTTATTTGCTTGATTGTGATTTAAAAACATTTCCTTTAAAATAAGGGAGGTGATCTTTCATAGATACTGGATTGGAATATTTCAAATTAGAGTATACATGCATATTTAAAATTCGGTTTTGGATAAGCCATGGCTTAAATATGTTGTACAAAATGCACATCAATAAGCTGTTGGGAGTTTTAAATCTGTCAGCAAGAATGAATTTAATAACAGTGAATTTTGATTATTACTCTCATATTTCATTGCGAATGAAGTAGAAAACATGAGGGTATGAAATGTATTTTTTAAAATAATAAATTTCTACTGAAATCTTTTTCAAGTATTTGCCTAAAATATTTGACTTTCTTGAACATCCATTTATTTCTTAGTTGATTGTTCAGAGTAAATCCATGTTTATACTTTTTTTTTTGTACTGGTTTTAATTATTACATAGGATAATTCCCTTTCATTTGGACACATTGTATTTTGTTAATTTTTTTTTCCTGCCAAGCATAAACACAAAAGCCTGATTTCAGCAACATTTTTTTTTTTAATGATATCAAAACAAAAATGTCTTAAGTAAAGTTTTGTTTTAAAAAAGTTGTCTTTGATACTCTGGATATCCCTTCCTGCCATTCTCATCAGAGGAAAGCAAAGATGGGAGGGGAGGGGGAAGTATGAACTCTAATACATATTCCATATGTATTTATTAGAATTTACTTTTTAAAAGATAAAAAAATCCCCCACAAACCAGTTTATAAGGCCTATCTGCTTGTGCAACATTGGCCACTTAAATATTACGTTATAGGCAGCACTATGAAAGGAACAGTTGTAAGAAGCACAAAATTAGGACATGTTTGAAGTGATTAACTTCTCTCAAAACTTTATTTTAGACCCCTAAAACAAAACGTGCCATGAACCTATTTTACGTACTCTCATATGGTGGGAGAATAATCTGGATTTTTGTGAAGCAATACATCAAATATCATTTTACTAACAAGGTTGTAGGGCTTAAGAAAAACTACAGTTTAAGGTATTCTTTGACCACTTGGTGTCATAAATTTTACCAGTGTGCGGAAGAGACTAGAGCAAGATGTAGCTTATTTTTAATAATAGGTGTGAGAAAGTCACTTGCCATAATATGACATCTTACCGGAAGTTAAAATTATATATGTATGCAGTTATATATTTTGGTGGAGAGTGACCTGAAAAAAAGCTTAAATAATTGTCTGAATTTAGCCTAAAAATATCAAGAAAGAGTGATTTTTTTTTTTTGAGGCATACCTGTTTGCTTTCATAATAATTGTCTAGTGCCTTCTGTGGAGCTTTCACTTTGAAAGGCAATCCCTGCCTATTATCCGGTTGCTTGTTCGTTGATTATGTGCTGTAGGAGTCTGGGAAGTAGGTTAACTTCTTGTGTACACTGTTAATACAATAGTCTTCAAAAAGCAGATCGGTTTGAAGAAGTATGACTTTCCTTAGCTGGGACATAATTGTTATGGTTTAGCTTTGATGAGTAAAACAGTGGATTCTCATTTAGCTTGAAATTATTCTCTGATAATTAACTACTAAGTCTGATTAAAATTTTCTTAAATTTTTGATTTTAGCTGAATATGCAGTGACCTCTTCAATCAGAAGTAAGGCTTGATACAAACTGACTGATTAAATGGTTACATTTCCCCCCTTGTGAAATTCTTCCAGATAGACTCAGGATTTTGATATTTAGAATGCAAACGAATAATTTCAGTGATGTGACAAGTTCTAATAACATCATAAATTTCGAAGGGAATACCTCGCCATAGTTCAAGTGTCTTCTCTTAGCTGCTTGTTTATGGTAACACTTTTCAGATCAGAGATGCAGCATTGTGTACGTGATATCGTGTCTTTGACTCTCAAGTTGGGGTTTAAAGCTCAAGGGGAACCTTTGGCATGCAATCCCAAACTAGCTGTACACTCTATATTTTCATAGAATTTTCCTGATGTTGGGTGGAATTAGAAGCATTGAGATCAAACAGAAATGTACTCAATCAACCAAGATGTATTGGTATGACACAGTATTTCACACCTTTTCAAAGTGTCTCATTATACTATTTTGAGTAATGACTCTTAATTTTGGACTCTACCAGGAAAGATAACTTACTATGAATAATGAATGTATAAGAATCTGAGCCCCCTTAACCCTATGCCTTTCTTATAAAATGCAAAAGAAATATTATTTAAAAAATTCATCCACCAACTAGGAAATAAGAAGCTTGCTTTTGGGAAGGGTTTTTCAAAACCAAGTTTAGTTGGACTAAAAATAGATTGTTTTTGTGTCATTGCTGTTTTTGGTATTCCATTAGTGAACATGCAAAAAGGCCTGTAGGATCCAGAAGTTTATGGCTGTTGCATCCAGAAACGGTATCTACTGCAGAAGCTCAGATGAACCCTGTGGGAGAGGTCTGAGGTTTAATGTGCCTCATTTCAGGTTTTCATGTAGTATCTGAAATATGGTTTTGTTCTGTGATTGCTTCACTGAGTTATTTATCTTTAAATAGTTACATTAAAAAAAGCCTTTAACTTATCTTCCCTCCTAACATCTTGCTTTAAAGAAAGTGACATTTTTATAATTCAAAAAAAGAGTACCAAATTCCATAAAGTTATCAAAAACAAAACATTCCCCACCCCCAAACAAAGGCTTTTTTTTTTCCTTTTTTTTTTGAAAGGGGAAAATCCTACCCGCCTAATCCTTGTATGTGTGAATTTGAAGAAAGGTGATGTGGTGGCAGGGCTAAAATCCCAGCCCAGGGGAGGTGCAAGGCACGATCATCAGCAGTGTTGTCATATTTCTCTTCCCAGCTAATCTTTATATATTTGTTGTGATGTTCCTGGTACTTTAAGTTATTGATGCAAGTGCATTTTTTCCTATTGATTGTTTCATTATATCCTGCCACAGCTATGTAGATTTGATTAACGACCCTTTCAGTTCATGGTTCTTCATTGGTAGATAAACACATTTTTAGTATATCAATAAGTTCCAAAGGAATTCACTGGGTTAGCAGAGAGGTTCTTTCATATATTTGGGGAAACAAACAAACAGAAAAGGACAAGGCAAGATTATAGTCAAGAGCCATATTTCAGCAGCTTTCTGTCTCCTTTGGTAACATGTCAAAAATGCAGGTGATTTAAATTTCCTTGCACATAGCAGAATGAAGAAGTTTGGAATTTTTATGCATGATCAGGACCTGTGTTTGGGAAAATGTAAACTCATCACAGTGGAAAATGTGTTGTTTGGAGTCTGGGGGTGAAAACAAAGCTGATGGTTTTGGAGAGATTGCCGGAGCCAGATGGCCTAGTACTTCCCCAGTCTGGCGGTCCAACTGCTCCCTCCTGGATAATATACAGCCATTTGTTCGGGGATATTTACGCTAGAGCTGTTTCCATGTGAATGTTTGAACAGCATTAAAAACGAACATATTAGTAGTGATGCATTTATCGAAATTGTGTGATTACACCGATAGACTGTTCTTGTGTCTTCACTTATATTGCTGAGAGGCATGAAGGAGTGTGTGGATGTTGGTGAATTGTTTATGTAGTTGTCGAGCAAGAGTGATTTGGTCTTAGTAATTAGAATATGTAAGCATTTGGAATCCAACTAATGGAAATAATGGTAGAACCTACTTGGAATGTCTATTGTGAAAATTATATGAACTCATACATATAAAGTACTTAGAATACTGACAGGCATACATTAATGCTTAATAAATTAGCTGCTTTTATTATATTATTATTATTATTATTATTATTATTATTATTATAATATTATCCCATTGAGTTGACAAAGCCAGTTGTATCTACTAATATAGATGCAAATATAGTTACCATATGAGTGAAATATCTTTTATTACCGCTAGAAAAGAAATATAATATGGGGTTGTTAGAATGATTCAGTTTTTATCTTGGAGTTTGAATAATATAAGGGATTTTATTTCTTTGAGACATAAGAGGTGCATTCTAAAGCTGACTGCTCTTGGTACACATTCTCTTTTTATTCAGGGCTGTGATGTAACTGAACGGTATACTGAATATGATATCATTTCTTTGCAACTTTCCTAACTCAGTTCTGAAAACGGCCTGCTTAGCTGCTGAGCTGAAATTACATCTTTGTAATTTGTTCACCAGTAGCCAAGCTGCTAATTGAAGTGAAATAATTTTTTATTTTATCCCACTATCACTGTTGGATTGCTGTTTGACACAATTGTTTATGAAATGTCAGATTTGTAGTGTTTTCTTTGGCGCAAGTTAATTTTTAACTAGGGCTCCTTCACCTAGAAATTTCTAGGACCACATTAGCTAGCACATTTTTATTTTTTGTTTATTTTTATTTTTTATGATGAGCAGTGGAACTTACTGGTTGGATGTAAAGATTAATATCACAGTGTGTTGATATTGTAGGTGTTCATATTATTTTTTGATTAGTTTCAGTTCTTGTTAATTTGCTACCAAAGGCTCGTTGACAGGGTACTTAGAGGACACTTCGCTTCTGGTTGAAGGAGGTGCTTTGTACATTCATGAGCTTTTTCTTTAAGGTGACAGATTAGGTTTGGCCTTTTATTTAGTACATGGATAAAAGAGTAACATATTTCCAAGGATACTCTTTTGGTTTAAATGGAAAATTAGGAATTTTTGTTAGTTATGGATAACCTACCTACCTTTCTTTCTCTCTTCTTTTTTTGTCTTTCTAAAGTAATGATGACAAGTCTCCTATTGTTTGGTTGTAAACAAACATAAAATAATGAAAACATTCTGTTTCTAAAATCCTTTTGGATTTTAAGGAACCGAAGTCAAAATATTCTCACCTTCTTTATTTTGGCATGGAACACGAAGAGTTAAAACTATTAGAAAAGTAAACAGAGAAAGCCATGCTTAATTCTCTGTATTTCCTTTGGCATCCTATTGAAGTGTGATCCTAGTTTACGTTCACCGTGTATTTTTCATTTTACTCTGTGGTCTTTATCCACAGTAAGTTTCAATGAACTTTTAAAACCTAGTGATGTTTTAGAAAAGCAAGTATGAATCACGTTTCACAAACTGTGGCAACCAGAGCAGATTTCCACTATTGATTGATTTATTTCTTTTCAAAAATGTTTTAGATTAATTTATAAAAGGACATTTGAAATTGATGGCATTTTATCCTATCACAATAATCCTTCTGGTACTGTTGAATAAGGATATGAAAGTTTAACAATTCTTATTTTTTCTTTCTTTTGTGTTAATTATAAAACGTTATTCTGGGAAAAAACCCTCAATCTGAAGGCAAATAGAGTATTAAAAATAATTTCATATTTTATTTCCACTTAACAGAGGAGGATATTAAGAAAAGGAAATCTAGTATATTGGAAAAATAAATCTGCTCCAAATATGTCAAGATTTGACAACTTATCAATTTCACCAGGTTTTTAAAGTTGAGATGAAGTTAGTGTTTATTTTTTTTACTTTTCTTCCTGAACACTTAAGCATTCCTGCCACCTTAAAGCATTTATTTGCCATTGGCAGGATTAATGTAAACATTGTTTTCTTCTTGATATTGTATTTTTTGTTTCTTAGGTTAAAACATCAACTTGCTTTGCCATCAATTCACTTATTTAAATAATATATTTTCTATGCATTCTCTCCCCAACCACCCATCTCTGTAACAGGCCTCTCATCCTTACTCCTGATAAACACATTGATTTATTTAAACCACTGTTGTCTTTGTCGCTCTCACAGCAGACTACCTTCCTCACAGGGAGCAGACACATGATTTACTATGGAGGATGAAAATAAGCCTTCTTCTTGGTGTTCCATTGTTTGGGCCCTAAACCAGCTGTCTATTAAAATGGTTTCACTTAAAATAGTCCATGCTGTTTATATGCTTCTGTGATTTCCCAGCTGATCCAGCCTCAATGAGCATTACTCACACGCCACAGGGGCACATATTTAAATTAGGAAAAAAAGCAGAAACTTCTCTGTAAGTTGGTGTTAGAGGATCCTTTTCTTTTTAGGCTTAAAGTCCGGGTTTGCTGAGTTGTGAACCACTCCTGATATGAGCACTAAATGTGGATAGTGCAGAGTCTATGTGTGGCTGTCAGTTGTGTGTATAAGCTGGAGGGAGAACTCAGAGGCATTTTTAAAAAGTCAGTTTTATTGTTGACATTCTGCATTAGATGTTCAACAAAATGAATTTATCATAGTTCCCTGTACTGGATCTCATCAGACTGTTGATTTCTTGGCCTGTATCTTTTATATGATATTGTGTGTGTGTGTGTGTGTGTTTTAACAAGCCTTTTGGGTAACAAAAACTGCTTTGGGCAAGGTTGGAGATGAATCTGCCTGTGATGGAGTTCCAGTTCATAGTTAGCCCTGTCACACTGAGGTTCCAGTTTACTGTATTCACAGGAATTTAGTTCCACTCCATAGGACAGTGAGAAGACTCCAGTTTCACTTGCTTTTATTTCAGAAGTCACAAAAGTAGCAAGCGCTTCTTTCTCTGTATTGAGGTGTTGAAAAATATTGTTCTATTGAGGCCCCACTGAAAAGCGACAGCACAAACTTTGTGCTTTCATTCCTCCCTAGAGTTCCCAACTAATTTTGAACAAATCCAAACTCATGCTTTCATTTTCCTATGTTCATGTAGAGAAAGATTCTCCATTTTGCCTCTGTTGCCAGAAGCAAAGGGGTAGTTTGGCATTTAGTAGGGAGATGTATTACAGAGGCCCTGGGCCTTTAGTGAGTGATGTTCAGTCACCAGAGATAAAAACATGGGGTTCCTGGGAGTCCATGGGCCATCCACGATTTGGGGCAGTCACGTGCACTTCTGCATTGCACCGTATCTTTAATTAAATATCATTGCAGGCCCACTGATTTCAATGGAACCAGAGCCTCAGTAAAAATAATGTATATCATCTAGAAATAATCAAAATGAGAAAGTCTGATGTAACTCATACTCCCTTGTCCCAAAAAGAACCAAACTTTTTTTCTCAGGAGGGAAAACCCCACCAATACCTGTGAATTTATTTATCAAGTTACTTGTAATAGTTTAGCATGACAAAAAACTAAAGTTGAAACAGAGGTTATCTGGGGTATTAAGAGAGCATATAAAATTGTGGTGATAATAGGATTTTACAGAAATGAGCGATTAGAATTTTTTTAGCAGCATGTACGAGATCTAATCAGTTATTTACAATGTTTCTTTGATTTCTCAGCAGCGATAGCAGTAAATAAAGTAGGCAGATATGATTTTTGGTTTTCAAATGTTTTTGATTTACTTAATGCATTTTCTTAAGTAAAACAACTTCTGGGGTGTTTGAAAAGGTCTTATAAGAATACAAGAAAGAATCAAGGCATGACATAATGAGAGGATGAAAATTTGAGGGATAATGTAATATTAACATAGTCTAGATTACCTCCCCAGAAGATAGTTATGAATTACATAAGGTGAAGTAGTAACTTGACAGTGCAGAAATCTGGCCGATGATCTCTGGTGGATGGCAGGCATCACCTTAACCAAATGGTCAGAGTTTATTGCCAATAGTGACACTAGTTGACAGTGCGATTTGATGCACCGAGAACTCAGGGCCCCATCTGTGGCTTTCTGGCCCTGAATTGTATAACTTTACGTCTGAGGACACATAAGACAAACGCAAACTGAGGATGTTCTATAAAAGAACTGGCCTGTATTTTTCAACAATGTCAATGTCATGAAATGCAAAGACTCAGGAATGTTCCGTGTCGAAGAAGACGTGACAACTGACTGCAATGTCATTGGTTTTTTGGTTCTTTTTTTTGGACTTCATTGGGTAATAGGTGAATCTCAATATGGTCTGTAGATTAAATTATTGTATTATATCAATGTTAATTTTTTTTGATTCAGATAATCGTACTGTGCTTATGTAAGAATATTCCTTGTTTTAAGGAAATACATGCTGAAGTATTTAGGATATGTCTGTGATTTATTAATAAATGGTTCAGGAAAAATAGAAAAGAATAAAGAAAATTTAATAAAATACAAACATTTGGGGAGTCTGGGTAAAGAGTATCTTGGGGAATTTTTATATATTCTTGCAACTTTTCTGTAAGTCTAAAATTATGTCAAAGGAAAACCTTAAAAGATTACAGAGTTATGATAGGCTAAGCATAAAAAATGATTTAGGTGGGCCAATGGTAGGGAAATGTTTCCTTTTTATGAAGGTACTTTTTGTCATTTTAAAATTTGTTGCAATTTTTGTTTTGTAATGGAGTTAGATATCTTAACCAGAGCCTGCTTGGAAGGTCTACACACACTGTGTCTTAAGCTTTACTCATCATTTTAAAGGTTCTAAAAGTCCCAGATTCATAAACAAAGCACATTAAAGCCAACTACAAGTTAGTTACTATAGCATCTGTATGTACTAAATAAGGATAGTCTCTGGTTAATTTAGGTAGTTTTATCACCAAGCAGTTGAGGGTTATGTGAATGTGTGAAAGTAATTTATTAACAATTTGTAGCTGTTTTATATTAGTATTATGCAGCGATACAGTGTTAAGTTCGTTAAAATATATCCCAATGCAGAGCACTTCTTTACCAATGGCTGCGAGTTTTTCTTCAGCCAGGTATTAGTATTTAGATCTCCCAGAAAGCTGAGGTCTCAAGGAAACTTCCCAGTGATCATAAGCAAAACATTTGTATGCACATTACTAGAAACAGACAAAAACATCTTGGCTGGTGAGGTGGCCTGGGACTTTAGATTTTGAGAGTCAGATGTAATTTTTAGTTTAGGGAGATAACTATGGCGCGAGCCTACGCAACTGCCGGTAAGCATTACTGTTTGGGTGGGTATACACCCAGGAAAGCTCATTTTCAGCCTGTTGAGGGGAAGAAGGTGTTTCCCCGATTTATGAATCATTGTAAAGAAGACAGTTAGTGAATGGACTCATTAACCATACCTCCACCTGTTCTCTACTACTCACCTGTAGAACACTACATGTTGGGGCTGTAAGTAGTAAAATGAGGTGGCAGATACATACAGATCCATGTACTTTTCTATATTTTAAATCAATAAGATCTCAATCTGCGAAACCTGCTGGGTTTTCCCTTTCTCTTTGATTAGATTTATTTTTATTCTGAATTGAGAGGAGAATTGTGGTTGTCTTGACAACAGACGCCCATCTCACACATGGATGTGAAGATGTGTCATAATAAGGTGGTTGACAGGCCAGAAAGGAGCATATCCCCTTCCACTCCATTTGGGCTGATCCTTAACAATGTATCTTAAACAATTAGCCCAATGAGGTCTTCGGCTGCTGAAGGCTAATTGGCCCGCAGCAGTTATGAAGTGGTCAAGAACTCAGTTGTGATTGTTCTCTGCTACTTGGTTCCATTCTTAGCTCAAACCGTGCCTTTGTTTACAGGCCATAGTGTATGAAGGCCAAGACAAGAACCCAGAAATGTGCCGAGTCTTGCTCACACACGAGATCATGTGCAGGTAAGAACTACCTTGTACTCTCCCTTTAATTAGCAAAGAGAAGATGAATTTGTATCTCAAATCTAGGTGAACTCAGGTCTATTTTGGGGTACACATTTATCTTGCAATCTAAAAAGAGCTGTTAGACGTGAGTGTTTGGTACTAAATTGTCAGGCAGCAGAGTGGTTCTCAATTATTTATTAGATTTCATCCTGTAAGACATACATTTCCATTTTGATATCACACTGTTAATGGGCACAAAGCAGTGCCTTCTCCTTCTTCCTTTCAATCGAATAAAATACAATATAACCCTTTTAGTGTTAATATATGCGCTCAACTGCATTGCTAGTAAAATGAGGAAGAGTTCTATTGATGTCAGCAGAAGCCTCTGTTCGGATAAGACTTGAAAGTTATAGTTCCCCTTTTTAATTCTCCCACTTAAAAATATGATCATCCATACAGAAGCATCATTCCTTCTTAAACTGAGTGTGGGTTTTCTTTCCCTCTTGACTCTGATCTCTTAATCTTAGTTACCCTGTACATAACTATGACAATGTAGCTAATATTTCTCAGGGGTAGTGAGCTTTTGGAAGGACAGCAGAGATGAATCTCTGAAAGGTAGAAGAATTCATGACATCTGCAAATGAGTGTCTTTATTTTTGCCTGATGTCAAGCTGAAGCTACATTTGAAAATAGGCAAGTATACCAAATTCACTTCCACAGCCTTGGCCGGTCCTCTCCATGTGAGAGAGCAGGCCAGAGAACAACCTTTTAACTTGCAGTTTAGGATTCTTATTCTTCATAAAATAACACTGGCACTTTGCTCTCGATATATTCTGAGTAATTGGATAAAGCATGAAGATGCCACTATGCATCAGAGAAAGGCTACTAATTGCTTTGTTAGCCATGCAGGCTCTCCCTGGCTCAAAGCATGCTTGGCTCCTGACTGTTACAGACCAATCCGGTTAGGGCTTCAGCTGCCACTTCAGCATGGGTGGGCTCTATCTGCTGCTCAAGGACTTGTGGGGAAATCAGTCTTAAAACCCTACAGGTGGAAATAAAATAGAAAGGGTTTAATATGTCTCCATTGCAAAATCCCAAGTATTAACTTCTTTTTTATCTATAATTATTTATCTAAAAATTTCCTTTTTCTTTTTAAAAAGTACTTTTAATATATTATCCTAAAATATATAGGCATTTCACAAATTTCTGCCTCAATGATTTGTAAAACTTGTCAATTATTCCAAGAAACAGGTTGCTTTTCTCTAACTTTAAAGCAGTAGCAGAACCCAAAAATATAGTCATGAATTTCTTAGAAGGTACTATTAGGCAAAAATTAGTGCTATACTGTATACAGCAATTGTACGATTAAAGCTGAGTTGCACTTTTCAGAATTAAATTAGTGAAATCATTTTCAAAAGCATTAAAAAATGACCTCCTTTGTATTACTCTTTTCCAGACTGTATCTCTATTTTAGCTCCCCACAATTAGCATGTCATTAGAATGAATTTTCAATGTTCTGTTACATGTGATTCTAGCAAAATAGGAGACAGACAGGAAGATAGATCTCAACCAATAGGCCAACTAATAACTATATATCATAGATTTGCATCTCTTATCTGTACATTTTTGGACTATGCTAGAAATAATTCTATTCTTGAAATACTTAAAGATATATTAGGCCTTTCACACGCAGGCCTACCCTCTATTAATGCAGTTTATATTTTTCTTGTTCTTAAAATTCATTGGTCCAAAGTACTTTATTATGCTGGTTGGTGTGCTTTACTGCTGATGTTCTTTCTATTTTTCAGAAACATAAAAATAGCAAAAATAAAATTTTCAAGCCACTGAAGGCAAATGATGATGTTTGTACTGCATGGCTGAGAGGGAAAAGCCATATTCAAAATGTCACCCTGTTAATGTTACAGATTACGGGTTTTCCTGGCTGCCTGTAGATGTGTAAGGGGTACTGTTTGTTTACCAGGCCACCATGACCCTATTACACAAACCTGTCATCTATTGTGTGGCTAACAGTCTTTTAAATTGCAAATCTGATGCTCTTTAGGGGGCTTTAGGAAAAAAAATCTCACTTTCCACACCATCCTATTTCTCTTGATTTCTTGCCTGTTGTAAGTGGAAGTTGGGATGTGCTGAATTTGCACCAGGGGTGCAAATGCAGGCTCAATTATAAGCATAAAATTAGAGTCTGTTCACCATTAATCAGCCTGGCTAATTGCTATGCACCACCATTAGCCATATGGTGTGAAAGACAGCTTGCTCTCCCCAAGATGAAATTTCTTCATTGCAGACATGAAATAGTGAGGACCCTGGATTTTAAAATAGCATGTTTTAGATATTTAATTTCTAAACAACTTTCTGCAGCGCTTTCTATCAAGGCTAACGGCACAATAAAACTTTGCGTTTATGTCACAAAAGCTGTATATTTATAGTACGTTGGAGCAATGGTAAAAAAGACAGAGAATTTACATCAACAGGAAAGGGCTTGAGATGATTCTGTTTTGTTGCAGGGGAAGGAAAAAGAAAAAGGAAAAAAGAGAGAGAGAGAAAGAAAAACACCAGGAAGCTGTGTCTCAGGTGGTTGCAAATTTAAGAAATCCATTTTGTTCTTTTATAAGGATAACCCCATGTCAGGAGCTGGCTAAAGGACTTGCCGCCATTACATTATAATTATTGCCATCTTTGAGACAAAACCTCTTTGACTTGATGGCATAGAGCTCTTTCTGTGGAATTCTGAGAGAATTTCTGCATTTTCCGTAACTCGGAATCTGTCATTACGTTTTGCTAATACCTGGTGGTTACGTTCTTAAAATAATATGGCCCCGTGAAGGATTTTTTTTTTTTAAAAGCTGGAGTCCATAAGGGATTTGATTATAAGTGTGTCTCAACGTCCTGTGTTTAGATGTGAATGAAAAATAGGAACTATGCTTCATAGGTGAACCTGTTTCCCAACCTCCCAGGCTGGCTGAAGCAGATTTTCTCTCTTTCCAGTGCACGAGACAGTTTCAGGGCTTGGGAATTCTGTTTAGGAGAGCACTTTCCCCCATTATCAGTGCCTGGCTATTTGTGGGGTTATGAGTTAGTTCTCAAAGTTAGCCTCTCCCTTGATCTGGTCTCTTCTTCCTTTCTCTTTGCTGGCTTATTCTGATTTTGCCTTCAGATTGTCACGTCAGCATGGTTTCTTCAGAAAGCATCCCTGGCCCTTGTCCTGAGTTATGTCTTCTTGCTAGGCATTCTGATTATATCCTGTGCTTTTCTCCATAGCACTCAGCACATCAAACCGTGTGTCCCCAGCCTGTCTTCCTTGCTGGACTAAGAGCTCTTCGAAGGCAGAGAAGTTACTCAGTTTTCCTCTGTGCCTTGGTTGTCCCGTGTGTGAAATGGAGGGAAAATATTACTTATCTCATAGGTGGTTATTATGATTATGTGCTATAATCCCCATAAATGCTTATCATGGTGCCTGACACATAGTAAGTACTGAGTGTCTGTTATTATTAATAGTAGTAGCAGTGGCAGCATTATCCACAGTGTCTACCTAGGGACCTGGCTCACAGTTGCTCAGAGTAAGACATTGATAAGAGAACATTGAAAGGAAGCAAAGTGTCTACTAAAGCATTAATATACTTTGTTCATTCTAGGTGTCACGGTAAGGATGTTTTCATTCATTCTTTTAGCACCTACTGTGTGGGAAGCACTAAATGCAGAGCCAAAAAAGACTGGGTTCTGCAGCAGGAGAGTTTACAGAGCAGCTTGGGAGATGAAACCTGTAGGCAGATAGCTAGACTGTGCTGTAGAAAGGGTTGACCGTGATGTGATGAGAGGTGAAGCAGAGGATTGTGGCTATTCAGAAAAGGGGGACATACCTGTAGGGTGATAGTAGCTGCAGAAATGGGGAGGAGGGCGAGATAGGACAGGGATTTTAGAGGGTGCATGAAGAAGTGGCCCATTCGTTGGTGGTCCAGGCAAGATTTCTCTGTAGAGAGGTCTACAGGCGGGTGATCTATGGCTTGCAACTGGAAAGAGAGTCAGGGTGAAAAATAACCAGCTTCGGAGGTTTCTTCCCAAAAGTGAGAGCTGAAGCTGTGGTCTCACATGGGATTGATAAGAGTCTAGAAGGAGAAAGGTCCTCGGATACATTCTTGGGGGATAATCAAATTTGCAAGAAGGGAAGAGGGTATGTTTGAGAATTAGGGAAAAGACCCCTGTGTACACAGGGCACAGAAATAAAAGGAGAGTGTTTTAGAGATGGGGAGCCATCTGTACAATAAGTGCTGGAGAGATGCTGGGGAGAAAAGCACCAGCAAGTCACTCTTGAACAAAGCTACTTTTTATGGAGTTGAAGTGGCAAGAAGTGATGGAGACTTGGCAAGGGGAAAGTTGTACAGTGAAGAAACTAACTCAAGAACAAAGAAGGAGCAAGCCTTTTTTTTTTTTTTTTAAGAGAATGGGAAAACTTGACAATGTGTCTAAACTGAGGGAAAGAATAAACTTATTCTTACAACTATTACTCAGACTATTCAGCTAATTCCCGCAGCTCATCCTCTAGCCCCATTTGGCTAAATAGGTAAGATATTTTGTTTTTTATTGTAAAGCTTTGAGATGTTTATTTTGTTAAAAAATTTTTTTTTAAGCTTTGGGATTTATATAATGTTCTTAACCAGTTGAGAGAGCCTCTACTTATAGGAAGAAGTCCTATGTCTCTAAAATGAGGACCTGCACGACTAGGAAACATCTAGCTGTTTCTTGCCCTGATTTATGGAGCTGTGTGTCAGCTCACTGGTGATACGCCACCTGTGTTAGGCTGCTAAGGA
>NW_011888811.1:8181017-8183818 GCF_000151845.1 Pteropus vampyrus
AATCTGTTCTCTTTTCAGCCTGTCCTTCTTGGTTAATGCCTGTCTTGTGTATGGTGGAGGTTGGTGCCCACATGTTTTGGTCCTTCTGAGTTTGGTGGAAGGAACAAGGGACAGTTTGGCTTAGAGCAGAGAGGACTCTCGTGGGCAGAAAAGACTGTCATGGGACGAAGGACAGGTTTTTGCTCTGCATGGCACTGGGGTTAGAACTGGGAAGGTACAGGGGGGATAGCTGTCAGCTTAGTCTAAGGGAAAACCTTTTTTCTCCCCAATGACAGTTGATTTTTAATATTTTAATAGGAAAGTAATAATGCAGTACAAAGCGGAAGACTGCAGATACATGTGAATAAGATATATATCCTCCATTCTTCTCCACTTCTTATTCTACTCCCTATAGGTTATGGCTTTGAAGTTTCTATTCATGTATTCAAAAATATTTTTTGAGGGCCTGGTGTATGCCAGGCTCTGTTCTAGTTGCTGGGGATGTAAGGGTGAATAAAAAAGTCTAAGATCCTCTCCTCATGAGGTTTATATTCTAGTGTGAGACAGATAATAAAGAAGAAGACAAATCATATAAAACGTAATGTGGCGAGTATTAGAAAGAAAACTGAAGCAGGATGAGGGTTTGAGAGCATTGGAGTGGTCAGGGAAGGCCTTTTTACGGCAGTGACTTTGTGCAGAGTTTTGAGTGAAGTGCAGGTGTGACACAAAGTGTCACACTTGTGACAAATTCTCTTTCCCTCCCTCCCTCTCTCTTTCACATTTTTCTCCCAGAAATAGGACCATATCATACCTACTATTCTGCAACTTGGTTTTCTCAATTCACAGTATAACGTAGACTTCTTTTGTGGTTGTATGTAAGAACCCAACCTTCATTCTTTTTAATGCTACACAGAATTCCATATATACACACATGTATATACGGTATATATGTACACACACACACACGCACACACACACGCACACTGAAGTGGGCTCATGCTGCAGACACTTTTTGTCACAACCCCAGGTGCATAGTAGAGCCCAAGAATCTCATTTTGGGAACGAGGACTCTGTGAAGCAGTGACATGACCCAGGAGACAGGAACTTGTGGGCCATTTTTCTTACTTTGCCTAAAGTTTTTGTGTAAGTGTTAAGTGACCCCCAGCCCCATGATTCTTTCTCTTTCCTCATTCCCTCATTTTATTCCTATTCTAGCCTTTCTGCTACACGTTCTTTGTATCTGGCTGTTCTCCTGGGTCTCTTGGAGCACAACACAGAGGGGCAGCTCTTTCTCACTGATGCTGTTCTTCATTATCTGGCTTCTCTCAAAGACATATTTTAAGGCGATAAGGACAGTGCTTATGTCAAAGGACAAACCTCTGGCCTAGAGCAGCACTTGCTTGGGGGAGGTGGTTTGGTGTATGGCGTGGGATGGGAGTGAACCTTCCCTTCAACAGCGATTCCTGCCCAGAGGGTCATCTGGGCTTTATCTGTCATCTTTCTATTTTCTTGGCTTGTATTCTCCTCCCCACCCCCACACATTACATTCATTCATGAAGTCAATTAATCAATCAGTCAATCAATCAGTGAATAGTTGAGCTTCTCTATTTTATTCCAGGCCTTATGCTACTCCTTAGGTATATAAAATGATGGTTTCTTCTTTTATGAAGCATATGGGTTAATGAGGGAGGGATGTGTAAGGAGAAAGACAGCAAAAAAAATACACACGTATATATGTAAGAACATAATTTGCATTGTGTTAAGCACCCTGAAAGGAAAAACCAGGAGAAACCTAACGTTGATTAAAGGCAGGTGTCAGGGCCAGCCTCTCTGTGGAAAGAACCTACAGGCTGAGGTCTTCAGGGGAAGCAGAGGCTGGCAAACTAGGGAGGGGTCCGAGGAGGAGCAGAGCAGTAGGAGGCCTGCCCGGGCCTGGGCCCGAGGTCGGACTGAGCGTGCCACATCAGAGAGATTGGAGTTGACCAGTGAGACTGGATCTTGGCAAGTTGGAGGGCAGTGACAGGAGATTGGGAGGTGGTCTGGCATCATGTCATGCCATAGATTTATTCCAAGTGCTCTGCGAAGGCATTACAAGGTTTTGGGCAGTGAAATGACATGGTCCCATTGACATTTCGGAAGGATCACTCTGGCCCTTGCAGAGAATGAAGAGTAGAGGCAGTGAGACCAGGTGGGAGGCTACTGCAGGAGTCTGAGGAAGAATGGAAGTGGCTTGGACCCCTTGAGGGTAGTGGGGAAGGAAAGGATCAGATAAGGAAGGAGAGACTCAGATAAGCTAGAAGATGTACATTCTAGTCCACAATTATCATCCTGCAAGTCGGAAGAGTCCCTGGAGGGCATTTAGTCCTGGCAGGACCTTGGTGAGGGTGTGGCCACAGGGACATGCAGTTCCCATTTGCTGTTTTGAAAAAGAAAAGAAAAAAAAATAATGGAAAACAGAAAGGAGAAATAGGCAGTCCCATTGATTGGTTTTCTCTCTGAGTAAAGGGGGCCTTGGGCTCTGTGGGTGGGCTGCTTTTGGAGACAAGCTGCCTCTGCAGAGTGCAGGGCAGCCTGGCTGAGACTCGGAGGGGGAAGAAAGAGCAGGGAGTGATAAAGGCGCTGCCCGTCCTTGAGCCCTTAGCAGCCCCGTCAAGGAGCCAGCTTCATGCCATTATTGCATTGAATCTGCACCCCCTCACTTAGAGGTGGGTACTACAACTGCTCCATTTTGCAAACGAGGAAACTAAGACTCTCTGCAGGGTAGTGCCCTGCTCAGGTTGGTGCAGGCAGCTCTTTCTGGTTCCAGGGCCAGAGTTCTTGAG
>NW_011888811.1:8184338-8197279 GCF_000151845.1 Pteropus vampyrus
GCACGCCTGCCTGTGTAAGAAACAGGGAGAAAAGTGCCTGTTTTATTTCTGGTGTGTGGTAATGTATAACCCTCGGATAACTTCCTCACCAACTTGACTGATCAAATACATGCTTTTATAGTGTGCCCCGGGGTGTAGACTGGCCAGTGGACATATATTTTATTTGGAAACAAGTCTCAGATGGATGAAAACTATCCGTTGACCATGGGTAATTTTCAAAAACTCTAATTTTTCACCCTTTAGCAGCATCTCAGTTTTAAAAAAAAACCTTACAGCCTTAAGGTCATGACTGGGGTGGGACTTTGATAGCGGGTGGCTTTCCTGCCCATGGCTGCATTTTCTCTGACCTAATGAAGAACATCCACTGTCCGTGCCTTGCTAGCCTTTCGATCAGCTGTCCGTAGTACTTCCAGAAAACTTAAATGGAGAACACGTTGATCTCCACTTGTTTTTGATCTTGCCTCTTGTTTGTCTCATTGTGTTGTACTATTATTCTCATGAAGATGGTTCAAAAGCAAATAGTTATAGCTTTAGGATTTTGAAAAGGCTGTGGTTGAAGGAAACATCTCCCATAAAAAAGGAAAGGAGAAGAGAAAGGAATCCATTTAATACAAAACGACTGGAGGGGGAGAAATCACTCATACCTCATTATTGACGCGTTCCACACAATTAGTGTGATCTTGAGGGAAGAACGTTTGAGCCACCCACAACTCTGAATATTCTCATTGGGTAGATGTAATAATAGTGCATTTCACAGTGAACTCTTCCAATACCATGGGCAGTGATGGGGAGACCCCGTCGTGGGGCTGTCAGTCGCCTCTGGGAGAGTCCTTCTCCCTCCCTCCTTTGTTCAAGGAGAGGTTAAGCCTGGCCATTAACCCATAGGTGACCCAAATAGAATTTTCTGTCCCAGGGATCTGTTGATTGCCAGGTATGGCTTTGTGGTAATTCTAGCATTTGCAACCCAGCAATTCGAACCTTCTGTCTGCCTAAATGATGGTTTTACATGGTAATAGTTGTACTAAATCCTT
The DNA here is from genome assembly GCF_000151845.1 of Pteropus vampyrus. Classification (NCBI taxonomy): domain Eukaryota; kingdom Metazoa; phylum Chordata; class Mammalia; order Chiroptera; family Pteropodidae; genus Pteropus; species Pteropus vampyrus. Next base: position 8,185,370 of record NW_011888811.1, read on the forward strand.
CTGCTTTTGCTCCATAGCCGCTGTTGTGACAAGAAAAGCTGTGGCAACCGAAATGAGACTCCCTCAGATCCAGTGATAATTGACAGGTAGGGACCACTCTACTTTCACTGGATTCTTATTCCTCATTATAATGAAACACCTGCCTTGTGTCGCTCATGGGAGAGGGTTAGGAATGCATGTGGCCGAAATGTGCCTGTTGGTTATGACTTAAGCTGCGCCGAGCTATTGCGATTCCTGGGAAAGCCATATGGAATGTTCTTTGGAGGCCTGTTTTCTTGTATTGCTCCGGTTTTGTGTCTGATTCATGCTCCTAAAGGAATATTTTTTTCTTTTCTGACTTTCTGAGGCTCAACCGTCTTGCTGTGCCAGGAAGCTTCAGAAATAAAATAATAATAGTTTGTGATTTATGAAATGTGGTTGGGTGCTTATAAATATTTAACTTTTATTTGAAAAATGTTTGAATCATTATCACTTTTAGCTACAGTAGTTCTGTTGGACATAATCCATCTACATTTTAAGGTTTTATTTATGCATAAAAGCAGTTTTAAAGAGATCCGTGAACCAGGACTTTCTACTGTTATTTCCTGGGTTTGATCGTAGCTTGTACTGTATTGTAAGCTGATTAATTTATCTTGCTTGTCTTAATTATCATGTTTTTAAACAGATCCATATTACTAATCTGACATGACCAAGTAAATCACTGTAGAACAATAAATCTATTTTAGTTGTTGGGTGCAATTTCAAGTCAGTGTGTGCACATATTATGCAAAGTTGCCTTCCAAATATTCATTTTACATTTTAATTATTGAAATTCATTGTAAGAAAACATGTATGATAAACCATTTGTTACATAGCATTACTCATTGAGAGGTAAATGGCCTGGAAGGTTTATAGTTACCGTCAGTTGTCAGCTAGGAAAAAAGCAAGTACCCTCCACTAGCTGGAAAAGAGTCTTGCAAATAAGACTGACTGATCCTTCACTGAAGAAATCTACAGCTGAACAAAAGTCCCTTTTTTGAGTTTAGTAATATTGAATTTGGACCAAAAAAACCCCCTACTTATTTTGTCTTTCTAATTCTTTACCTTTTGGGGGCTGCTTTACTATTTTTCAGTTAAATGAAAAGTGTTTGCTTCATCATAATTTATCACAACATTGATTGTTGATTTTGACTTAGGTGATTCTTCATGCTTAAACAGAATTTTAATTGCTAGGTAACTTTATAAAGCCCACATTTTAATCAGATATTTTAATTAGATATCTCTCACTAATATTCACTAACAACATACACAAACATACACTTTTGCTTGATAAAAAAGTATTAATATACTTGATTCAAAGTCCATACATGTGAATGTTTAATGTGTAGTGAGGTTGTATGCTGCCTGTAGAATTAGAATAGCATGCTTATCTGTGAAAGCAAGCATGCCATTCATGTAATTTCTTTTTCTGCAATGGTAGATAAGTCTTCAAATGAATAAGATAAAAAATAAGTATAACCTTTATGCTGTTTGCTTCATTTAAATACACCTCTTCAAAATACCACTTGTTATTTTAAGCAAGTTTTTCTTACTCGTCCTTTACCAAGAAAGTGTTCTGATCAAAGGACCAGCCCAAAATATTCACCAAAACTTTTAAACTATAAGCATTTTGTTCTGCCCCACAGTTCCTTTTGGTTTAGATGATAAGAAACTTACCTTGCCACCCGCAATGAAAACACTTTTTTTGCTTGTGAATGGGTTAAGCTTTTAAGTTCTTCGTTTGGTTTTAAGCTGTGACTCTGATATAGAAGGTTGATATGACTGTGGTTTGAATAACATTTGATTTTGACCTGTTCCTGTGGGTTGCGATGGCATAAGAAACTTGACTCAGCAGCACTGTAATTAGCCGGGCCCGAGTTTTTGAAACAGGATTGTGTTACCTGGATTGCATTAGTGTGGCTTCTATTGTTGCCGCCTTGCATCTGTCCCAGTAGGGTACTTAAAACCTTTTCTTGGCTGGGGTAATTCAAACAATTTAGGCAAAATAAGTACGTACTTTATACTGTTGGTGGCTTTAGAGATATTGCTCATGACATTTATCCTTTTCATTTTTTCCCTTTTTGGTTTGACAAAGTAGAAAACAGTATGTAGCCAATATTGGTCTCTTAAGAAGAGAGAGTTTTAAAAACGGCTGAAAAAACTGGGTGCCTCTGCACAAGTCCCAACATATGTTTACGTGCTGGCTGTTGCCACTGTCTCCCGTGTACTGTCTTTTCAAGCAGTGATGCCAGCTGATATGCAAAACCCCATTTAGCTATTCTTATTTGCATCTGAGTTTTCAGAATTTATTTGTCCTTCAGTCTGCCAAAGGTTTTAAAAGCTCCAGTCTTGTCTATGCTGATATGTGAAACTTCCAGTTTTTAACGACAGGAGAGAATAACAACAAGAAAATAACTTACTCAAGGAGGGGCAAAATAGGAAGGATTTTCAAATCCATAAACTTGCTGCAAAGGGAAAAAAGCGATGGCAGCCGTGTTTGAGTTTCATAGTTTCCAATTTGATTCTATATTACTGATTTGATAATACCTGTTTACGTGCTTAAGGGTTTGATTTGTTTTCAGAATTATGGATGTGAATCCCTGCATATTTTGTAAAAATAGGTGATGGGGCCTACATTCAGTAGCAATAGTAACTGTTTTTACAAGATGCATACAATATGCAATTATAGAGCTGAGGGTACAGGCAATCATTGTGTTAGGATTTCGCGTGGTTTTAACACGCCTTTACCTCTGGGCCCAATAATTTTTAGCTCCCTTAGCTTGTCCTTCAGATTTTGGAAGAACACTGCTATTTTTATCAGTCAAAAGACTTTTAGCAGTGGTTATTCAGGAAAACTATTTATAGGATAGATAGAAGAGGCTTTCTGGTCATACGGCAATGGTGCAGGGTAAGCTATTTCTGTGTTGAATTTTGGCTGTATTATTTGCTGTTAGTGATTTGGGGGCATCAGCTTGGCATATTTTATCCAAAAAGTGGAATTAATAAAATCAGGAGTTGCATACTGTGATTTAGAAAATGGGTTTCTGCTTTATTCTTTTATAATAGCATGCAACAATGAAAAATGTGACCCAGGCTCTTTCTACAGTTGTGAGAATTTATCAAGTCACTTAAAAAAGTTCTTTGGAAAATTCTTGTAAATGTAAGAATTGTGCATCTGGAGTTGACTGCCAGATTATATTTCGGCCTGATGTCAAATGGCTTGTAAACATGATAAAACCCAGGCTGTGTTCAATGATCCAGATATTTGGGCTGTGTAGACATGGGAAAAGTCAAATGTATTATGTTTAATAGCTGATGACCAGGAACTAATAACAGCAAATTTCATTATTGTCGAGGTAAAGGGCTGTGTGTAGTAATTATTGTTAAAGTAAAAAGCAAAAAATGACTTTCAGTTATTGAATTAAGGTGGAGATTGATTTAACATATTCACACAGTAACTCATATTTGAATTTAAAAGCTTTGCAATAAAATTCGTGTTTAGAAATTGAATAAATTGTAGTTTTATTACCGCATTGGATATCCTTGTGTCCTAACCTTTTTCCTTGGAGTTATCTTAGTTCAATAAATAAAACCTCATTAGACTATTCCCATTTCAACGAGTTTATTAAATTTTGCAAGAGTAATTAGCATAAGCTGTGCTAATTTTTCTGGAAGACTAATGAGGGAGGTTCTTAATTAGGTTTACTTTGTAAGAATCAGAAAAGATGATAATGACAAAAGTCACACAGGGTAGTCTGAATTGGGAACCCAGTTTTTCTGAATCTATAAAAAGATTCCATTTTCTATGTGGAAATTTCTTTATTAATGCTTGAACTGAATATATTAAGTGTGCAGACTGTTATTCCGTATCTAGTTAGTTAGGATTACCATCCATTCTTGATTTGCTTCGCAAAACTCTTTATTTTCTTACCCTTGACTCACTAAACTATCTTTGAGCAATGACATGGATGAATACAGATGGTTTTACAAAAACATTTTTTTTTCTCTCCAAAATATATTCTAGGATTCCTTTCACATAGAGCCCTAAAGTTTCTTGCCAGATTTGTATCGCTTATTTCCAGTAGGGCGGCATAGGGGATGGCTCAATGTTTGTTTGTTTGTTTGGTTTTTCAATTTAGGATCAGTGTGAGAGAATAGTTAGACCACTAAATAAAGGGAAAAAATAAGAGCCTAATTCTTCATTTTCTTATAGTGTGGATCCTGAGCAGTTAACAAGTGGATCCTTTTTTTTTTCTTAATAGATAGAAATAATAAAGAATGAAATTGCTCCTCAAATTATGTTCTCCTGTCTTGCGCAAATTTAGATGTAGTCCTTTTGGAATACGTGGCTCAAGTAATCTGTAAGTTTTGAGTTCCTCACAGCCAATATTAAAAGCACGGATTTTTGAAGCCTACCAATTAAGATACTGCTACAAATTTTAGGTTCGCTTACTTTAACCTTAACAGATTTGTCTTTCTTTTCCATTTATATGAATCCCTGTATCTATGTTTGGGAGGTGACATAAAAAAAAGATACAAATTTCGGTGCATGAGAAACCTAGCCTGTTTGGAATTACTGTTCTCCAAGGCCACTTACTCAAGGGTCTCCTAAAAAGAAAAAAAAAAGCCTGTATTTGTCTTTTCCAGTATTTTCTAAAGATCTTCCACATCTAGATTACTTTCACTTAGGTAATACTAATTGGTTTGTTTATGATTATTGACTGAAATAGAATGTTCACAAGTGACACTATTAGAATGCTTATTTTACCTGTTGATTTTACAGGATGCACATCATTTGAGTAGAAAAGTTTAACCATGTCAGGGTTGTTCGAAGAACCAATTTTATTTAAGATCTGTTCTTCATCTAAGAGATACAAATGCTGTGATAAGACTTTTCAGAAAAGTACAGTGCTGTCTTATCACCAAGCTGATTTCTTGATTAAATTGATCCTGATGTATTTATATAACATACATGTTCATTTGTGTAATAGGAGAATACTAGTAAAACTTTAGAATTAGGATATAGTTATGTGGGTGTTTTGTTTGTTTGCTTGCTTTTGCCATTGAGTAGGGTGGGTGGGGTACATCCTAATTCCTATATTTACAATCATAAGATTACGAAGGCATCTGGACTCCTCAACAAAAAATGACTTCCTTTTGTTTTTTCTCATTAGATCTAAGTCCCAAAATTCATTAACAATTTTTTCTTTTATCTTCTGTAAAAATAAATCCCTTAACCAACATGAACATAAACATATACTTTTATTAAAGTTGCAAATGAGGCTTTTAGTCAGTTTTTTGGCTTCGTTTCATTGACCTTTCAACTCTTAATATTTTGGTCTTCATCCAGTTTTTAGAAGGACCAACAACTAAGTATAATTCCTCTGTGAGATACACAAATGGGGTATAAAAAACCAGAGGTGTAAATGCATTTCTTGGAGTTCTGATAAGCCTTTATACCACCTGATTTCCTAATCCCGAATATTCAGTTAAAATGAAAGGAGGAAAAATTTGCCCTTTAAAATTGCCCCAGGCAGGATAATTGCTACCCTCTTGGTGGGTTTGAGAGGTTGCCTTTTTCCAAAAGTGACAAGCCGATGTCGACACCAAGCGTGAATTTACGGTTGTTTATTAACCCTAGTGTACTTAAACATTTGTTTTCTCAGTGGGAATTCATATGTGATTATTAGGAATGAGACTTATGTGAGAGAGCATCATTCTAAATTTTATCACATATCGGATAATACCATTCTGAATAAGAGATGAGCCCTGCACGTTTCTCTGCAGTTTCCTGCCTTGATAAGAAAATAACGAACACAATAAGCTAATAGCAGTCTATATTCCATTTGCTATCAGCTATTCCCAAATACACAACCAGGATACATTAAAATACATTTCAAATATGCTGACAATATATCATAATGCAGAGCACTTTTACATGGTGTAATACTGCTGCAGACACTGTATAATGAACAGCAGTGGTTTTCCTGTAAAGGAAATAATGGCAGCAACTTCCAAGAAATGTGTTTAACAGAGATTCACAGAATCAGCAGTGTATATGTGTGACTGGCCAGGGTGTTAGCTCACGGTGTGGGCTCTTTATCCCATATCGTCATAACTTTGCTTTTGTAATGGTTCTAGAAAAATACAGAAAAGCAGCACAAGGTCCCCTGTGTGTCATCTAGCAACTTTGCACCATCAGTTTGTGATGAGAATATATCACTGTAGTAAACATCCTTTTACTTTTCTAAGAGAAGTTGCTTAGAATAAAAAAAAACCCAAACCCTCCTAAGTGTAACCCTCCACTGGTACGTTCCCTTCATGTCTCCCTACTGTCAGCACCTGACCAAGCTCTGTAATAAAAACTGACCAGATTTAAAAAACTCTATTTAGAGGTTCCTGTTTTTGGTCACTTTAAGTTGTGCGAGGTACTATCTGAAATAGACTACCAATTCTTCCTCCTCTCCCATTCTCCCAGCCCACCCTTCCCTTTACAAACTGTAACTGTACACTGTCCGTGACAATATAAAAGTGACCTAAATACTCCAATTGCAATCAATGGAATATGGTGAACAGTACAGGTTTGTCTTTGGTTGCTTGCTGCCTTTATAAAGGTGTGGGTAGATGAAGATAACTCTCCCTCCCAAACTCTTTCTCCAGTTACAAGCCTTTGTCCAGAAGCAAATGAAGGTTTTAATGTTACAGTACTTATTGTAATAGAATTTTAATTGCCCTAATCCTGCTAACGTGTGAAGCTGAGTGTGTGTGTGTGTGTGTGTGTGTGTGTGTGTGTGTGTGTTTCATGGAGCAGAGAGTCAAGCCAAACAAAAAACCCCTGCATATTTCCACAGGAGGCGGGTGTCATATATGGTAAATGATACAGACTTAACGAAATTGATTCTGAGGAAGCAATGCCATTGGCATTTCATCCATGTAATGTAGGCTCCACTTTCTATGGGAACAGAGTGGTCTTCAGTGTGCTTTGGGATTTTTATTTTTGAAGGTGAAGTGCTTGGTTCTAGTTCTAAACTCGCTTCCAAACCCTACTTATAATGACTTAACTAGACAAGCTGGCAAATTATATAGCTAGCTCTATCCCACACAATAACCTCCAAAATGGCCCTCGGTAACTATACCACCCCGCTAACTGTTTGAGGCACAATAGTTTTGTAATATAATATAAAGTAATAGTGTTAGCCAACACATCTTTAATAAGATATTGTTCGTGCCTTTGCCATATGCTACAGAGCAGCCTCTCACTCGGTGGGCCTTTTGATTCCTCTCAATAAGATTATTTCAAATACTCTAATCCTGAATCATTGACATGAATACAAAAGCCTAGTGACATCTAATAGATGCCTCTTAGCTTTGCTTTTCCTCTTGTTCCTTTCCTTTTTCTTCTCTTTTTACCTGACAAAAAGCTTATAGACACTTGGGCTCTGTCTCTCAGTAGCAGCATGGGGGGCTCCTCATGAAATATAAAGGAGGAAAAAGGACTGACAGAGGCCCGATAAGCTACAGAGTGAAGGGCCATAGATTAAAAGTAAATGCCAGTAAATCCTGCCCTGTACACTTACTTGTTCTTTTATTGTTTTCTTTAACACTTTCAGTGCCAGGCCAGGGAAAAAGAGAGCAAATGATAATCACATTGCACCTGTGCATTTTTAAGCTGGACATGGTTACTATACACATTGTATAGTGTTTTGGTAAGATTCTCAAATTTTGGTTCATGTAAAGGTTGTGTTGACTTTAAAAAATTAATAATTAATCAATATCAAGAATGCTGCAAGTACTATTTTTTGCTCATTTGCTGCTCGATTGGCCTAATATTGATCCTGTGTGTGGTGGGGGAGGTAGGTGAGTGGGTCCGAAGAAGCCCTCTGTAAGGGGTGAATACGGGGGTGGTGGGAGGCTCATGGCATGGTATTTCAAGGTTGAAATAATTCTTTTCTTTTTCAATCAATGAATTGGAAATTATCAAAATGAAGCGTTAGGATGTTTTGTTGCATGAGGTCAGCTGCTGCTTTTTTGTGTGGCCTGGCTCCCTGCTGGGGCCCTGACTATGTTCCCCTGTGCTGGGCAGCGCAGGCTGCCAGGTACTCAGGCTGACGGTGTGCACGGAGGAGGTAGGGGTGCTGCTGGATAGCTTTTCTCACTGTCAGAGGTTGTTCCTTCTCCACCTTTCCAAAGCAACCATGATTTGACTAAAGCTCTTTTTTTTTAAAACTCTATCTGAAGTCAGACAATCATGCTACTTGCAATTTATAATTGTTCAATAAACTATTGGGATTGCCCCTATTTTTAATATGTTTCCCATTTATCAGTATTCTGATCTGTTAGTAATATCTGAAAATATCATCTTTAATGCACAGTTGGTTGAAGTTCCTCAGAAAATGGAAAGTTTGAAGAATCCTGGACCTACATCAGGTTTGGTTACTCTCACATGTAAACACACACACATACACACACATACACACACACTCACACGACAAAGACAAAAACAAAGATGAAAAATAAGTCTCTTTTTATTTATTAGAAAGTTCTTTAGAAAAGAAAGTTGGTCAAGAGTTAACCTGGTTATCTATGAAGCTATTACAAACAGTGTAGAAAACTCATGTTTCTGCATGATCTTGGTGTTTTCTTTAAGCCAGATTCCAATCTCACATGTATGGTGTACATCTCAGAATATCTTTTTAAAAACTGAGTGCTTCTGCCTACAGGAGTGGGAGTGTCTTCTCCTGGCCATGCACAAGTTCTAGTTGACCAGCATCAGAATCCTGGCCTCTTGAGCACCTTAAAACAAAAGCAAAATCCCTAATGACTGTGAGTTTAATAGTAACTTACATCTGAATGGTACTTGTGAAGTGACAAAGCAAGTGATTAGGAACTCCATGTTCTAGTGCTCATCCTGATTTTTACCGTCCTCAGCTGCCCAGTAAAAAAAAAAAATTACTGTTTTTAGCATTTCATATAGTCTCATTTCTTTTTTTTTTGGTTCTCACAATTCATCCTATCCATGTATTACTCTAAACTTGTCTACCTAAACAGTTTTCTTAGTAGATCTCACATTTAACTATTGGGATTAAAAAACAATAACATGACATAAATTGCTATACCCATTGCTGGCGCAGTGTTTGCCTTCTTGTGTCCTCATTTAATTTGATGAGTGAACTGTTGTGTAGACAAAGCAAGCACTCTCTGCTTTTTCCAAAGAGAAATCAGGGAGAAGGTGGAGTATGATGGAAAAGGCATAGACTTTGGAGTATATTGGCTGAAGAATCAAATCTCTCTACCGCTGCTTACCAGTACCTGAGCCTCAGGGGGCTCAGTTTTCCCATCTTTCAAATGGGAAAAGTCATTTCAATTTTGAAGAGTTGTGAGGATTAAAGTACCTAGCACTGGGCTTGTCCTATATCAGGTTCTCGAAATCAAGCAGCTTTTGCAATTTGAACATAATATATTTCATGTGGGTTGTTATTCTTAATGTGATGGTTGCCCTGGGACTTTCTTACACGCAGAACTACCTCACTGAAGTTTATCATGGTAGCTACATCTCCTTCGATGAGGAGTCACTCATTTTTTTTTTCTACATATTTATTGATCCTCTTGTATATGCCATGCACTGTTTTCAAGGTGGGAGATAGAACAGTGAATAAGACATGTATGGTTCCTGTCCTCATGGAGCTTCAGTGCCTCGGAGTTGAAAAAAAAAAGAGAATAATTGGAATAGTAAGTGTAAGCATAAAATATATTGATTAAAAAAAAATGGAAGAATGCTATTTTAAATAGGGATCATGATGCAGAAGAAATATGTTCCTGGGCTGAAGTTGCCTGTTAGCTTCTACTCAGTGGTATTGAACTTGGACAAACTCATGGCTTTATTGCCCTCCTCCAAGGCAGTCTATACATGGGTTAAGGCCCCAGGCTGTGGAGTCAGACCACCTCGGATCAAATCCTAGCTCTGCCAGTGTTAATGCAGGGCTCTGGGCAGATCATTTAACTCCTGTAAGCCCCAGGTTCTTCCGTTCTTCCTCTTTAAGAGCGGGATGAGAGTTGAGTTCCTACTGTATAAGGTTGTGGTGAGGAATAGGTAGATAATGCATGGAGGGCACTTAGCACAGTGCCTGGCACAGAAATCATATCCAGTAGAAGGTGACTATTATTTTTAAAATAAGGGCTGGACTGAAGAGATCTCTAAGACTCCTTTTCAGTCTAATTTTAGTTTCCTCTGGTATTACTGAGACAGACACCGTCTTCAGGAAGTAGACTGGAAGTCTCAGAGGGCAGTGATATGTGTGTGTTAGTCACTGCTGTATCCCCAGCACTCAGCACATCGCCTTGCTCCTGTGCAGTAGGTGCTTAGAGTATGTTTTTGTGAAATCAAAGAAAGATTGAGAGGAGCTGGAAATGCAATTGTTGAATCTGGCGGTCTCATCTCTCTACATAAAGACAGCCTTGTTATAACTATACAATAAAGTGAGAAGGTACTGTCATTAAAGAATGATGAGAAACAGAAAATGTAAGATAAAATATTAAATTTGTTACACTTAAAAATGTTAATCTTCACACGATTACCATGCAAATCCCTTCACTGCCTAACTGTTTAATTGATCAAGTAAATCACAGAGCAGACAAGCAAGTGAAAAACCCTGCTGTTGACATTCTCACAAAGCATATCTTCAAGAATATATTCTGCTAACTAGTATGTCTATTACACATACCATGAATTACACACACACACACACACACATACACACACAGAGCTTCCTTTGCAAGCAAGCAGATTTCACAGAGTTTGAGGGAAAGATTTATTTTTGTATGGCAACTTGGTGATCTCCCATTATTACATCAAACATGAAATCAGCGTGAGGGTAACATATGTTTCAGCAGTGCCTTTGTTTTATGTAATGTTAGAAGATAAGAATTCACCATTTTTTCTTTTAGGCAGGTATAATTCCGACATGCTATTCCTGTGATTGAAGGGTTAATGAATAATCTCTCTCTCTCTCTCTCTCTCTCTCTCTTTTTTTTTTCTCTCTCTCTTTTTCTCTTTCTGCTCCTCCCTCCCCCAAACCCCCTCCCTGGTTCCCCACCCCAATCCCATCATGTGCCTGGTTGACTTTGAAAAAAGGAGCTTGAAGTTGCCCACAGGGCATCCCTTTTCCCAGCCTTCTCCTAGGCCACCTGGGCAGATGGGAGCTTGCCTCCTGTCCTTAGGACACAAAATCCAATCAGGCTCCGAGTCTGCTGGTCCCTCTGACCTGCAAGCTGGGAAGAGGGAGGAGAGGCAGAGGCAGCTCACGTTTGATAGGCTGCATCTTTGTTGCTTAAGGGGGCTTCTCGGTCTACTCCAGGAGGAAGTTCTCCCTTATTTTCCAGATAAGGTGTCATTCATGAGGGCAGTGTGTTGAACTAATCAGGTTAATGGAGAGGCCCCCAATCATCCTCATTGAGCCCATCTCTTCTTCCTGTTAAAGGAAGATAGTGCAGACAGACAGATTACACATATTTTAGTTTTTCTCCCCAAAGCCCATGAAATCTGCAGGCGTGCAGGGCACGTAGGTTCAACTGAATGTCATTCAGGCTATTTGAGCACAGCGTAGCGTTAGAGCAAAAACAAAAAACAATGCCTTCAAATGTCTGATATCTTCTTTGCTTTTTTTCTTTTAATGTTAAAATAATCTCAGTGTTTCAGATCAGCCCAGAATGACTGTGGAAGAATCCAGATAGATTCCTCCCTGGTTATTTTATTTAAGATTGAAATTTAAAAAAATCTCACTGTGATGTGTCATCAGGGACCAGGAATTTCTCGGGCTGTGTTTCCATTTCTTGGCATCCAGGCTGGACACGGGGGTGCTGTGGCCCTGACTAATGACATCTCAGGGCTTCCTC
>NW_011888811.1:8199219-8226860 GCF_000151845.1 Pteropus vampyrus
TTTTAATTTTACGATTTTTATCTTGAAATACAGTTCGGGTAAAATTTTATCTAATGATTTTTTTGTTTACCAACTACTTTCATTATGTAATGTTTCTTTAGTTCATACTGTAATTTTATTGCATATTTCCTGTTTTAGTATTTAAAAAAATTCTGTGGGTTTTTTCATACAAAAAACAAATAACTGCTATATTTCCAGTCACTCAAATTTGAACTGAATTTTACTTCCTGTTTCAAAGGTCAAGGCAGACTGACCTCAACAGCAGTGTGGAGGCTGCTGAATTATTCATATCATTGACTTTGTGTCAGCTTCCACATTTGTGGAGAGGGATGTTTTATTCATTTATCTCATTTAGGGTTCTTCTCTGCACCTGTTTCTACCATTAAGTACCCTGTAATTTGCATTTGATGCTAATTTAGTTTCATATCAGCCTGGTCCCCCCTTGTTAATTTAATTTTCTAAGACCCTTTTCATTACAGTAGAACTGTTTTCCTCTTTAAAGCAAACATCTATACAAGTAATTGTATAAACTGCCTTTTAAATAATATCTTTTAGAAGATTCCATCGTTTAATTCCTTAATTCCTATAATTAGCCACGGTTTGATTAATGTTTCAAAGGGTTAAATTAAAATGCAGAATTACTCAAATGCATACTTGAATAATTTCTTATATACGGATGGTGGTGTTAGTATTTCAGTACTCTTCCCTGATAATTCTCAGAATTCCTGATATATCTTAACAGCATTAGTATTCTTTATTTAGAGTGCTGTTTAGTTTACTAATAGCAGTTTCTTTAGAATCATGGGGCTCTCAAGATTATTTTTGAATTGTTAGTTTTTCCTTTCATCAAATTACTGATAGTGGCTTAAAAATGTTTCTGCAACATTAATAATGACAAACCCCAAATAATCAGGGCAGAATTACATCCCATTCTTTGATACGTCATGGAAGTTTGGTATAATGAATTTCAGGAAACTTGCGTTACATTATATGACTGTTTTTCTTCTCGCCTTTTTATTTCTCTTGCTCGGAGGGAATTGCCTGGAAATTTCTCTATTTTCTAGACATGGTGGTTTTAGCAAGCTTTCGTTTGTACCTTCCAGCACCTTTGGGCTTCAGTTGCCACCTAGATATTGGAGAAATTGGTAGTAAGGTTGTTTGAGGAGGCCTGATTGAAATGGTGGCTCCCTTGGTGGCAGTAGCCAGGTCCCTGGAGAGTCCACTGGGGATTTGGAGGCCATGAGGACTAGCAACTCACATAAGCCGGGTCTGCAGTCCCCTGATTGTTGAAGAACGGACCCTTCCTCAGTCCTTACCCTGTGACTGCTTGGAAGGTTTTTGACACAGACGCGTCAGTATTCCTCACAGGCTCCCTGAGGGGTGGGAATTTAAAACAGGGGTATGAATTAACGAATTCAAGTTCTCAGGCACTCAGAAATTATAGAGCAGGAAAAGTTGCGGCAGTGACTGAATGTTACTAAGAATCTGGCCCAAGCTCCACTGTGACCCTTCTTTCCACCGGGCTGGGTTTGTTTTATCTGTTGTTCATATCCTCTGGGGGCAGCAAATGGTGCCGTGGCTTTGGGTTTCCAGAAGGCTCTCAGGCCTATTGAAACTAGAGTTTGAAAGCGGCTTCTCTTGTTCTTTCAGTTATAAATGATTCCCAGGGCCTTCCACAAACGACTTTGTAATTGTGGAAAAGTGAAAAGGAATCTTGATTTTCTAGCCAATGGCTTTATCAGTCTGGTTTCAAGACAGGGCCTTGGGTGGACTGCATGCCCCCAAGGACTCCCTTCAGCTGGGGATTTCTCAGGTGTGCCCCCATCACTGTGAATTTTCCACATCCTTGTGACCTATTAAACCAGATCTGTGCTTCTGCTGATGGGCCAAAACAATAGGAGAGTTTTCAGGAGTGAAATGTGGAATTTTATTCATTAACAAAACATTTACTTCTGACTCTCTCTTCCCTCCATTTAGCTCTTCTTTGAAATTTAGGCAAGTCTGTGAGCTCCACCAGGAAAGTCTTCCTGAGGTTTGATGGTTTGATTGAACAGCCAGGTTTAAAAACAATAAGGAATATTTGGGGACCTCTTCAAAATGCAGGAGAGGCTTTCCCACCCCACTCTGGTGGATGCTTAGAATTCTCCTGTTAGAGAGTCTCATCTCTTTAGCTAGGGGCCTTTGATCTTTACTAAGACATCCATTACTTTGGGAAGGCTAACACTTTAATTTTCTTGCTCATCTACCTCTTTGAGGGAATAAAAATAAGATTTTACATGAGTTCAGCCCTGTTCAGTTTATAGAGCTCTGTGACCTACATTGTTTTAGTTGCCATGACAATATAGGCAGGGGGTTTTATACCCATTTCACGGATATTAGCTCCAGAAAGCTAGCCAGATCTCCAGGGCAGGTTTTCTGAGGAATCTAGGTTCTTGTAGGAAGAGAGGAGGTTTACATTTGAGCTGAATGGACTCTTGAGATTATAGTCCAGTCCCTTCATTTTACAGATGAGAAAGCTGAGGCCAAGGGAAGCTTGGCCATGTTGCCCAAAAATCTAATTAGCCTCAGAGCCAGGACCTTAAGCCAAGCCTTTGGCTCTGATTCCAGTGGCTTTTCTGCTACTGCTCTGGGCCATCTGGGTCCCTCTCTGCTCTCCATTTCACCTTGTGCAAGATCAGCCTCAGGGAAAGGTATGACTTGTATTTTCTGGATTTTGTGTTTCAAGGAAACCTGTGAGCCCCATATCTCCAACAAGGCCCAGAATGATGCACTGCACATATGTATTAAGTTGTTTCTAAGAAATCATAATAGTCATGGGGAGAAGGAAGGTACAGAATACCACATCATAAAGTATTAATTTATTTTTAAAAGCTCACATATTTCAATCATTTGCAACTGTGCTCGTTCTTGCTGTATCATAACACTGTGCAAAAAATAGCAATTTTTGTTTATTTTGGGCAGAGCTATTTCATCAATAATCATCTTCCTGTAGGAATTTTATGAAAGTTCTTTCTATTCTAGACGTCTCATGAGCAGTTGTCTTTGACTATTATATTTTTCTGGAAGGCACTAACGTACACAAATATTGAGCTTGGCAAATTTCGAACTAACTCCTAATTTAAAAAAATTATCCTATATTTAAGCCTAAACAAATTTAACAAACTGTCCTTTCCAGAACTAATAATAAAGGAAATGAGGCATTGTGGTAGAATATAATTCTGAAGAAATCATAGTGAAAGAGAGGAAAAAGTACATTGAACTTCCCTCTACTCAAAACCTCTTTTGTGTGCAGTGTTGTCTGAACAGGTTTGTCACACCTTTTGAACTGCCAAGGAGGGGCAGAAGTCATGGGCCTGGTGCTGAGAGAAGTTAGTAGCCTCTGGCATAGTCTCAAGCTGAACTGTAGGAGAGTGATTCCAAAAGGCAAAGGGGCATTCACCAGTAAGCTGGAGGGAGGGAGAGAGGGTAATCAGCATCTTTTGTACTTTTTCAGTATCTGGGGGAAAGGAGAAAGCAACAGATAACTCAGTTTCTGAATTTCATGCCTATTTGGTCTGCCTAAAATGATTGGGCTGATTTGGAAAAATTTTAGATTTTCCCTCTTGGTTCAAATATGTGACTGAATGTAGCCAAGAGCAAAGTCTTTCTTGCATCCCCTGCCTGGTCATTTAGAGGTAATGCCTTACTTTAAAAAAGATGAAAATTTAAATTTATGAATCTTCTCTTTGCTTTTTCTTTTCCCAAATGATCATCAGCCATTCAACAAGCTGAATCTCCTTGTGCTTCAAAATATTTTGATGTCAGAACCCAGAAAGAATAATTTTGCTCAACCTATAAAAAATTGTTTCATAATAGGGTATGATCTTGTTTGGGAACCATTGTTTTCATTATTGGAGGCAATGAGGACAAGTACCCATTGATTTTATTGACTTCAAATAGGAGAAACAAAGGAACTAACATGTTAATTTATTTACTAAACATTCATGAAGCATCTCCCTTATGAAGTAAACAGTAGCTCCTGTCCCTGTGTGGGGACTGCGCTGGAGGTATGATGTGTCACTTCCAGGGCACCCACTTATTAAGGAAATTGCATTTGGTTAGAATCTCTTTCTTTTTTCCAAATCACCATCAATTCTATTGAGTCATTCCTCTTTCTCCTACCATCACCTGGCCCCCGGCCCCACTCCCAACATAAGATCTGAAGTCATTTATTATACATTGGATTCAGTGTAGGTGAATGCCGTACTATGCTAATTTCCAGTGTTCAAATTACTCTTATCTCCATGACGAACCCAAATTTGAGGCTCTCCTTCTGCAAAGGAGAGAGGCGTGCTTTGGTTCTGCTTACAGGCCTGTTAAGGTAAATCACTCATGCTGAAGTTAGATTTTTCGTTTATAATGAAAATGAGAAGCAACCTAGTGCAGAATGCTGAATGAGGACACAGGAGACCTGATTTTTAACGCTGTCTCTGCTGTTATTTAGATATGTGAACCTTGGCAAGTCTCAACTTCTCTGGGTTTCAGTTTCCCCATTTATAAAATGAAAGAATTGGACACTTAGGATCTTTAAGGTTCCCTCTCTCTCAATGATTTTAATCCTCTATATTCCTCCAAGTCTGATCACCTCTTATATTTAACATTGGACAATAGCCTATTATTAAACATTTGCTCAGGCAAATATTTCAACCAACTTTCACTCCCCCTTCATTACCTTGACCTGGGTATCGGCCTGGTAATAAGATGGTAAGGCAGTAAGTACGGCCCTCATCTATTGCTTAGATTAGCTTAAGGTGGGGGCCATTGGGTGAGGTCATTAGATGATGCACCTTACAAGGCTACTTGAGTTGGTATATTTAAATTTATCGGTAGCATAACTTGGGCAAGATGGGGAAGGGATCCAGTAAAAAGAAAATTGTAGGCTTATAAAATATGAGGGGCACGGACAACCACATTCATCTATGTGAGAAAGTAACCTCAAAAGGTTGTCAGTAGAGGCTACATACGTCACATCTCGGAGCCGTCTTGCTGGGTCCCTCCAGTTTGTTCTTGTCTTCCAGATGAAGCGGCCTAAATGTTGATAGATGAAGATATACACTGAGCTGCACATAGCACATGCTCATTAAATCAGTGTCAGCAGTGAAGTTTTGGGGTGGATAATTCCCTTTAGTGCCCCAGTCCTCGGGGTACAGAGCCCCAAAGTGGCCATCACCCACTCCCCTTAAGTTAGCCCTTGTACAAGTGCATCCTCCACAGACACAGACTGGGCAGGACGGGGGTCGACACACAGCCCCTCCGTTCCCCACACCCGGAGGCCTGGAGGAGCAGGGCTGCCGGGAAGGACCTCAACAAATAAATTAAACAATAAATAGCCCTCCGTGGGGGGCCTTTAGAATGAAGCTATGAAATAACATACTCTGCTAGTGCCCTATGCCTGTGTGTGAGAATACAGTGCACACCCCTTAAGCTTGAATAAATCAGAATCTCACAAAATCTCAGAAACATTTTTTTCCTTTTGTTTTGTGCAAAGATGAGAAATTTAAAAACAAAACTTTGTCCAAGATAGGAATAAGATTATCTATATATTTTCTAAAAATTTGAAGTTATTGAATCATCACATAGAAACATTGTATTTTGAGAGATCCCCAGGGGAACGAACTTGCGAGTCCTATGGATAATGACTTTCTGAGAATTCCAGGTACAGAATAGGCCCCTTCAGGATTTCCTGTTTTTTGTTTGCGTTCCTTCATTTCTTATTTTATGTCTAATAAACCTTTACTTCAAGCAGGATCAAGTGTTAAGACACACCAACTACAGAGCTAATGCATAGAACATTAATTCTATAGCAATGCCCTATAAAAACCAAAAGAAATAAGACCAACTATTAAAAGAAATCCATATGTCTCTGGAATTTTTATTTAAGTTTATATTAGCGATAATGACCTTGGTTCCAGGGAATTCGGTAACGATTAATGACCAGCAAGGGGTCACTGGCCCATGGTGCTTTTGGCCAACGAGTCCTTCCAACATGGACAAGAGCTGGTCATTTATCCCAAGGAAGTGCCCTGAGGTGAGGTCCTCATCCTTTTGCCATCTGATTATAATTTAACCTCGGCTTTTAAAGGGCCCTTAGGAACAAAGATACAATAGGTCATGCCTTCAGTAATTTAAAGAGTTTATTTTTGCCATGCAATTCAGAATTGAGTATCATCAAATAGAGTTGTGAAAATATGGTTGATAATTATGTTTCGTTTCATTCCAAGATGTGTGCACTCATTTTCTTTCTGCATATCTGCTGGCTTGTATTGGTGAGGTATGCATCCATGTATACACTTAATACTCATATTCCTGTGTCTGGGGTGTGTGTGTGTGTGTGTGTGTGTGTGTGTGTGTGTGAGAGAGAGAGAGAGAGAGAGAGACAGACAGACAGACAGACAGACAGACAGGGGCAGACAGGGAGACAGATGGAGAGACAGAGACCGACAGAGACAGAGACAGAGAGGTATGTTAAAACACTGCATACAGTATAAACAGAATAAAATAAAATTGGGATTATACAAACTTCAGTGTTACTTGCAGTTTGGCAAGGATGCAGTTCTATAACATGCAGAATAAGAGGCTGGAGGCAGAGTAAAATTGCCTTTTCCTGGGGTAGAGATGACTGGCGTCATGGTGACAGGCATTGGCTTTTACATGTTCTCTGTGTGATTGTTGTAATTACTGTAGACGATGATAATAGCTAACATTTATTCTACATATTTGCTAAGTATGCTCTCATTTAATCTTTACAATAATTCTATGTGGGGAGTACTTATTTCTCCCCATTTTATAGATGAGGACACTGGGGCTCAGAGAAGTTAAATAACTTGCCCAGAATCACCACAGCTACTAAATGGTAGAGATGGGATGCCAGCCTGATGTGTTGGACCCCAAAGATCAGGGTCTTAATCATGACACCATTCTGCCTCTCTATAAAAACTAACATTTCCATTTTCTGAGTACAGCCTTTAACATATTCATTTAGGCAAATTTCCATCCTTTGCTGGCATAATCGCTATTCCTTTTGTTGGCCATTGCTCCCCTGGGCTTCCCTCGAACATGGTGAGAGGTGCCCTGGACTTCTTAAAGATGGAAGAAAGGCCACATGGCCTTGCATAATTTGACTGAGACAGCTGTGCAGTTGGTTGTCTCATTTAAATTACAACCACAAAAAGGATGTGCCAGGCTTCGTTGACACAAGGCTAAGGGCAGGAACACGGAATAGTTTCCTGGACCTGCCCTGGGTTACTGCCAAGGGTAAGTGACCACACTCAGCAGGGTCCCGAGGACCACTGAGGGGCAGTGAGCTGCACTAAAGCAATTATCCTTCCCCAGGCCTCTTCTGATGGTTGCAGCTCCAAATTCTCAGGGTAAAGGATCTGTCCGCTCTTCATTCTGGCTTGGAATGGCTGACCTATGCAGGATCGTGAAGACAATTTGTCTGAGAGTTAGGGAGAAAAGCAAAGATGTGAGATTTAAAAGGCTGGTGTTGCAAAGGATCATCTTGGCAGGCTGAGGCTCACATTCAGAGAAACCCCAAACTGATTTGCTGTAGGCTGAACTCAGAACCTTGAAACCACAGACCAGAGAGGCATTTGTGAGACCTGACAAGCCTATTTCTAATACAGAATCTGGTACAAAGTTTCAGGTGTAGATTTTTGCTGTGAGTTTTTTTCCTGTATCTTTTGGAATTGAGTCTGATACGCCAAAAGGTAGCTTTCACGTGTAATATTTCCCTCTGATTTGGGATAATTAGGACTTTTTCTGGGGCCATGAAGCAATAAACCTATGTCTACATGACACATGATTTCTTTTTTGGTGAAATTTCTACATTGCATATTTTTTCCTGTTAAATGATTTTTAACATCAGTTACTCCCCGCCCCATACTCCAGCCATTTTTCCAAAACTTCATTCACTGTAGATGCTTCCCAGATCAGATTTGGTTTTATTAAAATTATTATGTATTTCTGAAACACACACACTAAATCTTCCAGGAAAGTTTGTAGCAGTGATATAATTTTTTTTTTTTTTGCACGTGAGTATATTGTGAGGCCAAGTGCGTGTGTGTGTGTATCATGTAGGTTTGTGAAAACATACGAGTATAGTATGACTTTTCTATTGTAGTTATTAATGACCAAAAACCATATTTTAAGTCTGTGGAGTTTTTAACAAATTGTGATAAAAGAGAGGTGGCGGAAATTACCTTCTATTTCCCTTATAGAGAAAAGAATTGTTACGAAATGAATGACAAACTGCACGTGCTGGGCCGCCGGTGACTGTGCACAAATGCAAACCCGGATGGGCTCGGGGTTGGCCCACGGGAGGGGAGCACGGATGTGTCTTCCCCCTCTCAGTGCCTCTCAGTAGTGGCATTGTGGGGACTCATGAATTACCTCTTACAGTCGGGGCTCCCTGCTATAAATCCAGCCTGGTGCCGAGCATACTGTGGGCAGTGGAGCACAGAACAGGGGCCGCCGGTGTTTGTGTTGTTGTTAGCGACACGTAGCGAGTTCCTCCGAAACGGAAAGGCCCCGGCTCCAGTTTGTCGCCAGTGAAAGCCGAAACATGAGTCGCACATGTGGACGGGAGCCGACGGCTGCCTGGGGTGCAGGGGTTGCTGCGTGCAGAGCGGCCTGGGCATTTGTTTGGGGTGGGGGGAAGGGCAGGGGGGAGGGTGGGAGCAAAGAAAATAGCTCCAGGGGAACTATGTAGAGGATGCCCTGACCCCTAAGTGTTAAGCACCTCCCCATTACATCTCACTACTTGTCCGAATACTTTGAGAGAATTTTAAAAAATGTACCCTCTGTGGTGTGGCTTTAAAATGGTTTTCTTTCTCAGGAAATCCTGTGTCTGTCTTTGGGTGGATTTGTCCTGGGTTAGTTGGATAGGAGACGTCTTCTATCCCTTTAAGAGGTAAAAACCTGAAAAAATGTAAACGTAGGGACTTTAACACTTTTCCCCTTCCTAACATTCATATAATTGCTGTTAAGCCACATCGAAAACCCTGGGGCCTGGTGTACACCAGAGTAAAGTTACATTTCACAAGCAGAAAATTGACTCACCACTTAGGAAAATTGGCTACCAATTATGTGTCAAAGGCTCTAAAGTCAGACCTGAGGTTTTCTTTTTGCCAGAATGTAGAATTAAAAAGGGCACAGGGGCCCAGCCTTGTCCCCTCTCTCTCCTGCCCAGAGAGACTTTTTTCTTTCCCTGAGTTTCAATTTCCTTCGGAGGCTTCTGGGCCCTGGTGGGGAAGGAGAGCGATCCTGGCTGAGGGGAGGACAGCCAGTTTGGAGGAGAGGTGGCTGGAGGAAAGGAGGCAATCAGTAGAAATGAGTTCATGCACGAGTATTTTAAAAATCTGCTTATGAAATGGGGGGAGCTGGCCCGAGTTTTGAGAGCTGTGACTGAGGCTTGTGGGGCTGAGGGGACCTGGGAAAGGGGTGCTGGGTAAAGGAGGGCGTGCTGAAGGCCAAGCCACATACACTCTGGGATATCTGCTGTCTCTGGGGACATGGCACCACGTGCAGAGCTCATTCTGGAAGCTCATCGATTTCTTCTGTTATAAGAGGAGTCACCTGGTCAGGACGGGGACCATTTCCAGGGGCAGGAGGATCTATGGTCTTGGGGGGACATGGAGGGTGGAAGGCAGGAGAGAGAACAAGGGCAAGAAAGAGAGAGACGGGGGATTCAGAAACATAGAGACAGCAATGGGGTGTGGGGAGAGAGAAAGGAGGGAGGGGGCAAAGAAGCACCCGGGAGAGAGTGAGAGACGTGGAGGACAGACCGCAGCGAAGGAGACAGAGACAGAGGAGGGTGAGAGGGAGAGAGCCAGTGCGCGGCACCTCAGCTTTTGTCTCCCCAGCCCTCTCTGCCATTGTCCCCTGCTTCTCCTCTATGCAACTTTCTTGACACATTCCTTGCCTTCTTCCAAGGCCTGCTTTTGTTCCTGTTGGGGTGGCTTATCCCAAGTTTTACTTCTAATGCCTTGAAATCAAGCCTTATTTAGTGCTGCATTTTCTGCCTCTAGAGGGAGAGAAAGAGAAAGCGTTAGGACTTGCTAAATTGAGTGAATCTGCTGTGCTGTGTTGGAGAGAGTTTTCTAGGACAACCGGGACGCAAATTCATACTGGAGATTATCCCAAGATAAGCACCCATCCTGACAACAGGATGTGATATGTAATGATTTTAGTGAAAAAACAACAAAAAAACAAAAAACAAAAACAGAAACAAAACCCATTCTTGTTTTGCCTTCTGGGAAATCTTATGCTAGCTGGTTTTATTAGATTCTCACATTGGAAAATTTCCAAAATTCTCAAGAACCAACTATCTTAAATCGTCAATGATTTTGACATAGAAGACTGTTTTGTCTAAGGGACAGCAATGCTCAGGCTCAATCTCACTCAGAAGATCTAATTTCTTCTGCTAGTTTGTCCTAGCATCTTAGCTGGACCAGAGAAAGAATTTATGCTTTACAAAATATATAGTTCACCTCAAAGTCTTTATTGGGTTAAAAAATGTATGTGAATGTAAGTTCTTCCCTATGTAGCAAGCAGTTCAGAAAGCATAAAAGTTTATGTTTTTCTAATTAAGGCTCAAATATTTTGACTGGATTTTTTTTTCTTTACTATCTTGTATATCTGAGAGATCTTTTCTAGTTTTAAGAATCTCACAGGCTCCCTCAAGTGATGCTTAATTAGAGAAGCCTTCTATCCACTAAGTATTTTCTTAAATGTATAATTGATTGTGCAAGGAAGGAAGAGCGGCAGGAGTGGAAATCATACATCATTTCATTATTAATGGCAATGTCTAAATAAAATGCAGACTTTGTTATGCTAATGGATAGCTGACTACGTTTAAATCAGAAGCCTTTTTTTTTTTCTTTCTTTACTGATCTGGGATCATTTAAGGAAGTTTAAGTAGCATTTAACATATTGATAAATATGTTCTAACACCAAATCAAACACCGAAGAATGTGAGGGAAAGGTGTGACGAAACCAATAATTTGGGAAGCCACAGGCAATACCTCCTTTTTATAGAGATGAAGCTGGATTTTTACCAGGATTTAATTCACATGATATTTATTTAGCACTTCTTACATGATGTTTGTTTCTGTTTCTGTAACATTCCACAAATGTCATCATAGAACAACAGAACTGGAATAGTTTCTGAATAGTCCTCACTCTGATTTCAGCATGGAATTCATTAGCCAGAGTGAAAGTTTGAGTATCTTGTGGATACTGAAATGGCTGCTTCTGATTGGAGGCTATCTAAGTTTGAAATTCTCCCGAAAGCAGACCTTCCACAGGAACTGGGGTGCAGGTGGTTTGCGTGGGCATGATCCTAGGCAGCAGGAACTGAGGACAGTGAGTACAGGTACGGAAAAAAAACTAAGTTAATGATGCCTTAGCAAAGTCACTGCTTCCGTATAGGTGCTTGATCCTGTTGGGATCTCCTAAGAGGCAGAGTAAAATATGCCTCCTAGAATCATGCTCCTGTAGGATAAGAGGCTGGAGCATTTATTTCCTGGCTCATCTCCCTCATTGGTGGATGTTTGTCCTGAGATACATTGATACCTTGACACTCATAGGTTGTGCTTGTTTGTGTGCAGGCTGGGCAGCTCCTACAGTGTCGGCATGCCATGGAAGGAAGCCTTCTTGTGGTGGCATGCAGTCAGGGTGAGATACGTGGTGAAAATCAGAGTAGACCACGGAGGTGGGAGGCAGATGCCAGAGGTATCTGTTGCAGAAGCTGAGTATGAAGTTCCTATGCGGAGGGAAGCTTCTGATGCCTGAGAGTTTATTCTTTGTTCTTTATTGAGTACCTGCTGTGTGCATGGGCATAGTAGGTATTCAGTGATTCCTCGTTCAATCAATCAACGAGTGCACGAATTTATATACAATACATTTTTGGTGAGCGCTCATGGTGTGTCCGGAGATCTGTCTGCTTTTTCCTTCTGTCTTCATGTTGTCAGATGAGCTGTTGGGATTTTGCTTTGGAAAATTTGATACCAAAATATGGAAAATATGGTACCTATCTGTTGACAGGTCTAGATGATACAAAGATGAATGAGACATGATCTGAGCTCCATGTCTTCAGCTTAAACACAGACAGGTCTGGGGTGGGTGGCTGTTAGATGTTCAGCGTTTGCCTCTCGCCAAGAAGCAAGGATGAGAAAGCAGGTTTGGGAAGGGCATAGAGCTGACTGAAGGAAATAGCAGTATCTGGGGTACATGGTACCTGGTGAGAAAGGAGGCTGGGAGGAAAGTTGGGCCAGTGCGTGAAGGCCTGAAGGCCATGATAAGAGATAAAGGTTTCCTTTTGTAGGGAGCCATTTTTACATAAAGGGTGGGCAAGGGGAGAGGAGGGTGGACATAAAATCCCTGTTGAGAAACTCAGTGTCCAAACGTGATCTCTCAATTCTGGTTCCCGAACCAGGTCATCGTCCTCATATTACCGACAGATTTCAGTTGTAGAAACTTGGGAAGTATCTCTGTTGTTGCTTCCTCCCTCATTTCCCGCAGTCACACTAGGTATCTCTTAGCTCTGTCCTCTTCACAGCATCCACACTCCCACCATCATCCTCGCTCAGTCCAACTCGCCATAATATCCATTCGGCCTCTCTAGAATCCATCCTTTCTACCCAGGAGCCACAGAAAGCTTTTCGGAATTTAAATTTCATAGTTCCCCTTCGTAGTGTTAAACCCATCAGTGACTTTTTATTGCTGGTAGGATAAAGTCCAAAGTGTTGTTCCTGTTGCTTCTGTCAGAGACGTGCCATCCCGTCTTTGTTAGCTTCAGTTCAGTTCATCAGTCAGATTCTAGCTGCCTTTTCTCTAATTCTCAGAGGCACCTTTGCCAACCTCCATGTTTGGACCAGTTCCTCCATGCGGCCAGAGGCTGTGGCTGTTTGTCCACTATTTTATTCCTACCCAGCACAGTCCCTGACTCCCAACAGGTGCTCAATAAATATTTATTGGATGAATTATTGGGTGATGGGGGAATGTAGCTTGTGGCTGTGAGTAGACAGATCCCGTGCAGTTGTGTGCTAGAGCTGGCTTGTATGGGCTCATGTGAACTAACTGAATGAATCTCTTCCCAACTTTGTTCAGCGCTCTTACATTGGTAGCTTGAAATCATTCATGGTGGGAGTATTTACACTATGGAAGGTGACAAATACTATAAAGTAGGGTTCCCTCCATCCACTTTACCAACTTTGGTCAGGCCAGACACTTAACATCGTTTACATGTTTCTGTGTAATTATAAAGTTATGTGGTCTCTGTCAGTTATGATTCCCGTGAAATCTTTTGTTTTTCAAACTTTCCTTCCATATGGAGTCTTTGCCATCAGTTTCCTGGAGGGCAGAGACCACATCTTAAACTTTGAGTTACTAACATGTAGCAAAGCATACAATTCAATAAGCATTTGTTTAAAAAAGAAAGAGGTGACATAGCCGTAGCTTGAATCTCCAGTCACGTAGTGCTACTTGAGAAAGGGATTTTGAGATGACACCTTGGCCCACTTTGAATCTCTTTCCATCCACCACTCAACAAAGGCCAGTGGCTCTTACACATTCTTCTAATGTTATAGAAGCATACTTTAATAAGCAGGATTCATGTCATCATTGGACGACTCAGCACAATGAATTGAATAGCTGACTTTCACAATAAAGCTAAACTTTCACAATAAAGCTAATGGCTTCAATCCAATGAGACTATTGAGGGTCTTTTTTTTGTGGGAGACCCTGTAGCTCATATGCTCAGAGGCTTTTCCTGCCCTCAAGTATCTGTGCTATTGAGAGGTACAGACATATGCAAACAGAGAGCCAACCAATAAGATGTGTTAGACAGTGTGATACAGTATCAGGGAGTACCCATATCAAGGACTGATTAATTCTGTATGGGGTCAGGGAGAGCTAGGAAGAAGTAATATTTGAATTGGACCCTGAGGGATGAACAGAGCTGTAGAGGGTATTGTCCAGAGGCAAGAAGACAAAGCTAGGAAGTTACTGGGATGGTAAGGCCCAGAGATGATTACGTCTTGGTCAGTACCGGTGGCAGGAATGGAGGGGAGTGGGCAGTGAACAAAGGGTCAGATTAGATGTGGGGAGGTGAGGGAGAAGAGAACCAAGGAAAACTGCCTGGATCATTTTCTCTTCCACTCTTTTTTTTTTTTTGGGTGGGAAGATGGGAGAATTGAAATGATCTAAATATGGGTTTCTTAATGTTCATGTTATCTTGACTAATCTTGGTAAGACTTTATGACAACTTTATCTCGAGCTGCTGCCGTTTCGATAGAAATTGAATTGTAGGATACACAATTTGATTTAGCCAAACAGCTTTGGACTTGCATCCTATTTCATTGTTCCTGAGTTTCATTACTGTCATTGTCTGCAACTTAATTCCATTTCTATTTGAATCACTCATTAAGCACCTTAAAATTATGCATGTAGTAAATTCACAGGATAACATATGCAAATAAGAAGCACCCCTCACCCCAGTTCTAAATAAACACTGTGGGTTTTTTGAATAAATTTGGGAGTTTCAGATCATTTCTTTATGTAATGAAATTGTAGCCTCACACTTCCAAAACAGCTAGGTCCCTCTCTCTCTCTTTTCATCCCTTTAAATACAAAGAGAAAAAAAAAGAATAAAAATATTTTTATTTTGAGTCAGAAGTGGGGGGCGTGTTGAGGAGAGAGAGGAAGAAGAGGAAGGGAGGGAGGGAATGTATACAGCTTCTCTTTTGAGTTTTGGCAAAAAAGAGTAATTCCCATCAATTCAGCTTGGCTAAGAGAAGCCTCCAGATAAGAATTCTTGAGATCTCTGATAAATGTGATCTCTGATCCACATAAAAATTAAAAAGATAATAATAAAAAAGAAATTACAAATGATCTGGTCTTGAAGGCCAGAAGTCTAACCTTTGATGTTGGCTTTTCGGAAGTTAAAGAATAAACTACAGTTTCTTTTTTCCTCCATTTTTTAAGAGGACTACTTTCTAAAGTCTATATAATAAAAAGAAAGAAAACATAAATAAAAGACACTCAAATATTTATACAGTTATTCAAAGGATTAAGTGTATTTGGTAAGGTCTAAGGTTATTTAATATTTTGTCCTTTTGAATTATTGTTTTTAGCTCTGGTACACTGAGGATTTTTTTTCCTGTGGTTTTGCTTATAGAAAATTAATTCCCTTATGATTCTGGCAGAAATTACTTTAGAGATATGCAAATACAAATTAATGAGAGAAAAGAAATATGGTATAGATGAGATAAAGAACTATTTTAACAATTACTATGGTCTTTATACACTGCTTAAACACCTAGTGTTATTGAATAAATAACGAAATGAAAAAAATGAGTAATTGCCTACTTATTTGACTCAGAGATAAAAATCACAGGGACCCATAATCTAGAATAATATAATTTTGCTTTAAATTTTTATATTACAAGGATATTTCCTGTGGCAATGTACGTGTTCACATGTATTTTCTCCCATATGACCTAAATTGGAAAAGAAGGGGAATTATTAGCTTATATGTTAAAATGCAGTGAATTTGTATTTGTCATGAGCCTGGGCTAGTTCTGTTAATGTCCTCTCTCTTCTGCATCCCAACTAGTCTTCTCTTATGAAAACATACCAAACTTTAGAGTTTTAGTTTGCTTCATTATATCAGAATTTAAATATCCAGACAGGAGTTTCTGGTGGATTAAAACAATAACAGCACCAACCATAATACCTTGATTAACTTACAGCTCTTTGAAAGTTCCAATATTGTAATTTGTTAATGGGTTAGTAAATAAGAGGATGGGACCAAATAGCCTCTGCTAAGACTATCATCACTTTCTACTTAGACTGACTTAATTTTCTTTTAACTAACATTTATGGATATTCTTTGCAGTTAAACATTCTGGTTGATAGCTAATTTCCTCATATGATTTACATAGGACATCATTTTCAGATACAATAACATAGTTATGATCAATATAGTTTTTTTTATTCAACAGTTATGTATTGTATAAAGCCCCTGGGAGAATTGTATAATGTGGTGTCTACTTTCAAAGAACTTCTTACCTAATGTCATTTTTTCTGTGATCCAGAGGATACCTTGGTGACTTGTTGTGAATTAGGGTCATAATTATGGCCATCATTTATCATTGTACTGTGACTACACAAGTGCTAGTTAATAGGGGATTCAGAATGATAGAATGCAGGATAAATCACATTAGCTTTTCAGGGAGCTGTATCTTGGTGAGCCGAAACAGAAGCAGAGAATGGAACTAATATTCCATCTGAAAGCCCTGGTGACGTATGAAGTGCGTGAGACATTTTATGATTTTGTTGCTACCATCAAGACCTTTGGCAGAGTTCTCAACTTATTTTGGTCTCTCTCCCCTCTCTTTTTTTTTGTTAGCTATTTCTAGTTGTTTATTTTTATCTTGCTTTGCGATGTTTAAATGAAAGACAATTTGAATCTAAATTGTGGTTCTTATCAGTTCTACCTAGAAGAATAAGACAGTGATAGCACTTTGAGTACTCCTGGCTTTGTATTTTGTGCTGAATTACATTGAAGGTAAGTTTGAAGCAAAGGCTTATTCATTCATTCATCCATTCTTTCATTCAGTGAGCATCTACTATACGTCAGTAGAGACCGTTACATACTTTGCATAGACTTTACAGTGTAATGGGAAAAAGAGTCATTCAAAGAATCACATAAATAAAGGCGAAATCACAGTTATGTTAGGTGCTATGAAGGCAAGTACAGGAGGATGATTTGAGTGCATGATTCAGGGAAAAGAATAACTGATTTAGTGAGAATGTGAACCCATGAAAGTGGTGATCAAACTAAGAGCAAACCTCTGTGTCTGCATGCTCTTTTAGTCAGAGTGGTAGAGTAGAAATAGCCTGGACTCGAATCAGATAAACCAGGGCCCCAAACTTCCTGTCTGTTAACTAGCTGTACGACTTTGGACAAGTAACCTCGTCTCTTTAAAACTTACATTTTCTTATCTTCAGAATAGGGAAAGCAACATCCATCCTGCTGTATTGTTTTGTGTTGTAAATGTATTATTTTTTAAATGCCTGATTCAGTTAGATAGTAAGTGATTACTATTCTTTTCTCATCTATGACGAGATGTGAGTTTTGTAAATCAGGCCGTATTCTTTCCAGAGAGATCTTTTTAAAGGCTTTTCCTCACCACATAACCTAAAGCAGCTGCCTATCATGACATCCCGTTTAACTTTTTACTTTTCTACTGTTAATATGTGATAAATAAATAACATTTATGCTATGAAGCAGAATCAAAAATAAAAACTGAGAACCTCTAACTGAAGCTAAGAACTTAGCCTTTTTGAAATTTAAGATATTAATAAATATGAAATCTATGGTACACTTCTGTTTAGAAGATGGAATTTTTTTTTTTTCGTTTATAGAAAAGCCCAAAAGATGGTAATTATTTTAAGTTTCAATACAGTTTTTGTTGCTGGGGGACCAAAAAACAAACATGCAGACATACATACACACAAAGGAAAAATTTTTTCCTTTGGGAAAACAGTAACACGTCTAAGCTGGTTTGGAGGAAGTTGATTGTTTCCCACCCAGAATGACATTTGGGATAACATTTGAATTGGTCGATCATGGTTTTAGGTAAATAAACTCTGAAATAGGGTCGGCTTTAAGACGTATAGAGGGAAAGGGACTCTGAGCAAGGGTGCAGGAGGAATGCCGAGTTCTGGTGCCAGCTTTGCCTTTGACTTTGGCTATGCACCTGAGACTTGTTTATTTTGCTTTTCTAGGCTTTAGTGTCCTCACCTCTAAATCAAATGGATGGAATGACCTCCAGAGTTTAGCAGTCCCTCAGTCTGTTCCTCTGCGACCTATGCTCTTCTTAGATCCAGGTCCCTTGGTGAGCAGAAGGTGTAGGCAAGGTCCAGGCCACAGCGAGGGAGAGAGGTCGTGTGCAGGTGTGAGTCCCTTAATGCCAACACGCCATTTCTGATGGGTTGGCGTCGACAGCTAGCTTCTTTGCATGGGAAAAAGTTCCCTTCCAATTACACAGCAGTTTTGTGGTGGCTGAGGGCTATAATGGGAATGCTTTGCAGCCAAAGCACTCTCATTCATAAATTCCACTGTGCCACTCTCTAATTTTTTTTCTCTTTTGGATAGATCAGTATTTTGTGGTTCCCTCTACCACAGCCATGCAAGCAAATGTGAGTAAATGTTGTCATGGACTTTAAGTCCCTGCAACAGATGAACGTGACAGTGTCCATCATGAACAGTATTTGGTGCAGTAAATAGAAGTGAACTGACCCTTCTAGGAAGCTATCTTTAAAAGGAAGTACAGGAAGGAGCCGAAGATGGGAGCTGGTTTGTTTCTAGTTTATGGATTTCTCTGGAAATAGAGGTTTCATCTTGGTAAAAGCCCTCTGTTCATCACACACAGCTAGATACATATGCCAAATTCAACCTCTTTGTGCAGGTGTGAATATCTGTTGTAAATTATGGAAATTTAGGCTGCATAGTTAAAAAGTACTTTCTGCATCTGTCTTTGCAACTTGTATTACTCTTTGCAACTTGTATTGAAAGTGACTAAAATGAAGAAAGAAAATCAAAGTAAATATTATTTGAAAAACAGAAAAATATAAAAAGATAACCACACAGAATCCATATATGACACAGACTATTTTAGTATTTATTTGTTTTTTAAACATGAGAAGTATATTGCCTTAAAGCCAGTGTGTTCATCCCTTTGGTGGTGATCTAAAAGATTTATGCTTCATGACAAACCTATTTCTCTGAGAATCTGTACCCTCTGTTTATGTTAGTATGTACCTATATTGCATAGAGAAATATTTGCCTTCTGCCATGCAGTCTTTGTTATGTTTTCATGATAGTGATAAGGGATATTGTAGTTAGATTCAGCATAAGTGTAATTTTGGAAGTACTATTAACTTACCTAAAGCATCGAGGATTGGTCGAGTTCAGTTCAAATGCCCATGGTTTTGTGTGGTGTAGTGAACTTTTAGATCATAACTCTGGCAAAGGTTTGCCTCTGTATTTTCCTTTGAAAAAGATGACTGTTCCTCTGTAGATATGAAGCACAGAATCTGTTTCTAAATAGCTCCGATAAAATCTGTTTATTGGTGTCTCTTGTCTACATACAGCCACCTGTCTAAAAGCATAAATTCACATGTATAGAGTGGTCTATTCTCCCCTGCATAAGTGTATGTCACCCCCACTGGCATCAATGAAAGCTGTGTGCTTACCAGCAGGAGAATAGATTCATATGCTGTGAAAAGGTATGGAATTCTGATTTATGGTCTGTGTTGCTTTTAATGGATATACCTGCAACAGTCACAGAGCTAAAAACTGTAAGGTGTTAAAATAAAACATTTTACAGTGCAATATATTGCCTGCTTGTTAGTTAAAAGCACTACCAGGGAGCACATTTTAGCTAAATTTGGTGGTATTAAAAATACATGTGGTGTATCCTTGCTTTCTTTGCTCCACTCTTACTCTTTGCATCTCTATGAGCATCTTTCCGTGTTCAGGGACTTGCTGCCTGTGACCTCTAGGGCACCAAGGGGAGACGTTACGTGTGGCTCGAGATGAAACTAAAATGAAAGATTAAAGCAATTCTGAAAGATTTCAAGATAGGCTGCTGCCAACTCAGCTTCAGAAGAAGAAAGAGGAAAAGAAACTAGTTTCTTGAGTCGCCTGTAATCTGGATCATAGATAGCCATTTCGGTGGCATCCTCAATGGATGTAAAGTAGCTAGTGCTTTCAAACTCTTCATGCGAGGGCTCAAAAGCCTTTGCAGAATCGTTTATTAAATATTTAAGCATTTCCTTTTTCTGCCTCTCACTCAGCCACAGAGAGCAACATTTTCTAAGCCCAGTGAAGTACCAGTGTGCGACCATAGTTTCTTGGTTTCAGTCAAGGGTCAGCTTTGTTTTGGGGGATTATCCTGCAGCAAGCACCCCTCACCCAATGCTGAGGACTCCCATGGTCAAAACTACAAATGCTAAGGAAAGCATCTGGATCCATGTCCATGAGGTGGCCTTTTAAAGAAATTCATGGCTCTTTAGAGAATGGTTAATATTATGTTTGAGCAGAAAACAATTTTGGGCATAAAACTTAAGATTGCCTCAAGCAACACTTTTGTTTTGTCATCTTTTAGAGCTACTCTGGGAAATATTTTAAACCTAACCATATACATCAAGAACTCATGCACCTCATTATTAGAAATACTGGGTTGCACTCATCCAATATTTTATGCTTTACATGTTTTACTCCCTTCCCAATCCTTGCTTTTAGGTGAGCAGGAATCAAATCCAAAGGGACATTATTAGTTATTCCAAGAGCTCTTGAGAAGGAATAATAGTATGAGTTGGTTTTAAATTTCATAGTAAAACCACTTTTAATATTTAAATAATTTTTCTTTGAAACGAGGAACTTTAATAAGAAAGTTATTTAATAGCTAAGTTACATTAGCAACTGGCTTTCCTATTTCTTTCTTAAAATCTGGAATAATGCTAAAATAAAGTATAATGTAATATTTAAAATAAATATTCCTAAAACCAGTGAAAATTATACTTCGAAGTATTTGTAGGAAAATGTAATGCATGCAAAAGTACACAGTAGTTTATTTAGTAGTTTTATTTTAACTAGTACAATATAACAACCTGACATGCTGTGAAAAATAAATAACTTTTTGAAAATGCATTTTCCAAGTATGAAAGTAATATTGAAAAACGACTGAGGTAATCACTTTTGCATAGATTCTGAGAGGGGGAGAGGGGGAAGAATAATTTATGGTTTAATGCATAGAGTTTTACAAAGGTGTGAAAGATTTTCTTTTTTAGTGGGATGAGAAAGAATATGCTTTGCCATTTTGCAAAAAGACTTAAGAAAGATGGCTGATCTTGTAAGCAAGCGCTTGCAGAAGTCTCAGCCAACTCATTTATACCGTGGACTCGCTTTGTTTTGGTTTTGGGGTTAGCAGATTAAGTAAATGGATTTCTTTTTATTTCTTCATAGGAAAAAAGACTCTTTTGGCTGTTAAATTCCAATTTTCCAAAGGAAGTAAACATTCCATCTCAAGCTTCTTACACATTCAGATCAACAAACCACTTTGAATCACATACTGTTTATGGAAAGGAAATAGACTCTCCATTTTATAGATAGGGTCCAAAGAAGAGGCAACCTGCCCAAGGTCATACAGCTAGTCAGCATCTGAAGAAGGTCTCTTTCTATCCAATCCCATTATCTCTCCCAGTAAGAGTTACTGCTTTTGTGTCAGACTTTCATAGGCAGTTAGGTACCCAGGCACAAGATCAAGTGGAACACTGAAAGTGTTGCTGATAGTCTTGCTAATATAATGGGTCAGCCAACCCCAAACAAACCAAATATCACTAGGTCATTGGCACTACCAAGGCATGGCTTAGAAACAGGGTCTTAGTTTCCCTCCCATAGTCTCTATCAGCTCCTCCCAGGCCCTCTCAAATAAACATACACTCTAATTAAAAACTGTCTTTGCTTGCTATGGAGCTTAGCTTCTAGACAAGTTCACGAACTTCCCTAACCCCTTACTCTCCAACATAATCATACTTTAAACTCATATTGATATCCTAGAGCCACTACTGCATTAGATTTTAAGTTGTTTTGACCCCGAGTCCTGATATCTCTTTTTGGTATGATTAGTTGGGTCCATCTTGATTGGAGAATGTATACAAAAAAAAAAGTTATTTTCATTGGCTCTAGACGCGTGAAATATCTAGGCTGTTACATATGTTCTAAATAGAGAAGGTGGGGGTGGTCGCATTTTCTTCCACTGCTTCCCATGGCTTTTTAACTTTTTGTTATGAGATTTGTAGGTCAGAGGAAGAGGAAGATGAGTCTACCTTTCTTTCTACCAAAAGGGATGGTAGTGGTAGAGCATAGGCCAAGAGCGAAAGAACTACCGAGATAAAAGATCAGGAATCCCTAGATAGCAAAGAACGATGAAGGATGAGGGGCAAAATTAAGATACTCTTTCTTCCCAATTTTCCTAAGAACTATGATAAGTCCTTCAAAAATAGCCTTGGGAGCCAACATTCCCTGTCAATCTGGCACTGACTATGAGGGCTTTTGTTCTTGCAAATGGACTGGGACCCCAGTTCTGTTCTTGCAAATGGACTTGGACCCCAGTTCTGTTTTGCCAGATGCTCTAAGGGTGTCTGTTGTGACAGGTGGGTGACAATGATCTTCATTGCTACAGAAGATGGGAGATTCAAGAGATGAGCTTATCTTCCTTCCTATCAAAAGCAAGGTATCCAGAAGTGCTGGCCCATTGCTGAGATGAGGGAACGGTTGAAGCACAACTCTAGAATCCTGTTCTGGTCTCTTAACTGCTTTTTTCAAGTCTTTTCTCCTTCAGTCTTGTCCCTCATTCTGCACACATGAAGCCAGTATTCCCCAGTGCCCAAGGCTCTGCTGACCAGGGCAAGGTGATACGAATAGAATGAAAGAGCTTCATGGTGTCCACCGCTGAGTGGGGAACCAGGTGGAGGAGGAGTTACATTTTAGATCTTTGGGGAGATCAACCCAAGGACTGACTCTTTAAATTCAAGGTCCTCTGAACCCAAGAGAGAAAGAGATTTTGAGGAGGAGATAGTTATCATGGTACTTTCATGCAAACAGGAAACTGGGAAGGGCAGTAACTTGGGAAAGTAAATTCTGATCCCCTGCACTCTTCAGTTCCCCCACTTGTAGAATGAGACTGAAAAGTTACTTCTTTCCTACCCATATAAAATATTTTGGAATCTGGTTAAATAATAATAGTAGACAACATTACTTATTGCATACAAGAATATGTGGTCATCCTTATGGATAGTTGAGGATAATTGAAGCTTAGAGAAGCTCAAGGACTTATACCAAGTCTGCAACTAGTTAGTAGAAAAACTGAGATTTGAATCCTGGTAGTTTAACTTAAGAGTCTACTTACTAAATCACTGATCTATACAGTTTCCTTCAAATATGGGCTGAGATCGTTCACTCCTATGATTTATAGCATCAACTTTCTGCTGATAATTTAACCTTTGGTATTGTTTAATACCCAGAGCTGCTAACTGGATTTTCTGACTTGGAACTCTTAGTTTCTTCCTGGCATTTACTTTTTGTTTATTTTGGTGGGTTTTCCCGACGCTCCATACAGCACAAGTACAGCTGAGAAATTTTTGGTGATTTGGGTATTTTGGGTTACTCATAAGCGTTCAGTTATCGATGGTTGATGAGCCTTTGTACTTATTGCTCCCTTGATGAAACTGCCCTAAACTCAGCTGGCTTGGTTCCTGTCTCTCTCTCTTTGATGGCTTCAATGAGCCAATAATAGAGAAATAGAGAAATACCTAAGTGACAAAAATAGAGAAATACCTAAGGCTTCTGGTTTTCGATTTTCTAGTAAGAAATAGCCTCAATCCTTGATGTTTTCCAAAGAGCTCTGTGTTGAGCTGGGTCTTACTGAGTGGCCTTTGTTTTTGTGGGGGAACAAATGGGGATAGGGCATCGTTCTGAGTAGACCAGGTAGGTAGGAACCACGGAGCAGGAGAGTTATGT
Source organism: Pteropus vampyrus (assembly GCF_000151845.1). Lineage (NCBI taxonomy): Eukaryota > Metazoa > Chordata > Mammalia > Chiroptera > Pteropodidae > Pteropus > Pteropus vampyrus. The sequence continues at coordinate 8,222,852 of NW_011888811.1, forward strand.
GCTTTACTCTTGGTTTTTATTACCTGGAACTCCACCATGAGTCCCGGGGTGGATTGAAATTTTATAATGAGGCCAAAAGTGAAAGGAAAACCAGGACAAAGGAATCTGCAGGACAAGGGGTGGGGCCTGCAAGAGCAATGGAAAACAACGACAATGAAGTAGCTTGTAGCTTGCTGCCTAATATGTGTAAAGCTATGGTACAGGCAAGATGGAGTTAATTCAATAAAATAAATATAAAATACTCTCTCCTCTGTCAGGCCACGCTGGAAGCGGGTCAGAGGTCACTGAGCCGCTTCACTGGAGCACTAATCGATTTGCTGTCAAGGTGGCCTGCTGGGGTTTCAAGCCGGAGAGGAATTGAGAGGCGCTCTGGCCCAATTTCCATAATTGCTCACTGCCTTTAGTGTACAACCTTTTATGAAACACAAAAAATATATCATGGAATTGTATTGATTAGCCATTGGGCTGAATAATTCACTTAGTATTTATTACCTGACCCCAAGAGGTTAAATAAATCCACTATCTAACTTGGGTTTGTGAGAAATATTACTTATTCATTGAAATGTGGGCTGATTATTGCACAATAGGCCTGTATCTTTGTTTCTTGATTTTGCAATCAAGGTTAACCCTTGTTGCATTTTGGGGCCAACAAGTCGGAATAAAAAAAGCATTGTTTGAATGCTCTCCAAAGTAAGCTTAATAAAATTACTGCTGAATATCATTTTGAAGCAGTTTTTGATCTTGAATTTGAGTCATTTGCGTCAAGTTTCAAAATGGCCCCAAACTTTATGAATAATGATGAAATATAGACATAATCCTGGTTTTCATTGCAAACACTACATTTTATAACTGACCTATTAATGGTGACATCTAAGCCTACTTTTATTACACCATTTTTTGGAAGCTCATCCAATTATACTAAACACTCATAAATTAAGTGTTCTAGGAAACAAAGGGAGGGTACAAAGAAGATTCTTTCAGTCTTAAAAATGAATCAACCATGGACAGATGACTGATATTCATTCCAAAAAAAGATGATTTTAAGTAACTTGAAAACATGATAAGATTTAATCAGTAGGGCATTTCATGAATTTGTAAACTTTGGGGGTAATCATTACTTATTTACAGGTATTTTGCATATTTCTTTTATTCTGACTAAACAGTAAATCCGTTTTGATGTGCTGTATATCTCAGTCACAACTACATAACATCCAAATCTAATTGTGTTCTCAGTTGCCATGAGCTCTCACTGTCAAGATGCAACCTTTCCTTGCTGCAGCCCTCCCACCAAAAAAGGACATTTTTAACTTTTGTGTAAAGTCTTTCTTCAGTTTCCTGTCTGCATCCTCTAGCATCTCAAAGCATTGTTTTTGAAGTTTAATGGAATTTGTTGTAGGTCAAGAAAAGGAAGCTTTTTTTTTCTCTCTCCTCTCAGTGAAAGGGAAAGGGAAAAAAATCATTTGAGTTCAGTGCTAACTTTATGTTTGTTGATCTTTTAACATTTCTGTATCCAGGATCTAACCTTACGATTAATGGTAGGAAAAGCCAGGGCTCTGGTGTTATACTCAGAATCGGCCTTTCCTGTGCTGTGAAGTGGAAGGGAGTGATGGCTGCAAAGCAGGTTAAATGCGCTCAGAACTTCCTAAAGCAAGTTCAGGTGTGCCCCACTTCCTGTCTTCCGTGTGGCTGCTCATGTGAATCTGGGCATTGCATTTAATTTTTGTGTTCTGTGTTAAAATGATTTTCTGATTACCACTTTGGGTATTTTCGAGTTCGAGGTTTGGTGTTTGGTCTCTATATTTAGTTTGGGGGTAGGGCGGATGTGGGAGGTTGGAGAATGTAGGGGAGGGAAAGAGAGAGGGAACAGAATATTAAAAAAATTTTTTTAAGTGAAATTTCAAGTTTTTTGTTCCTCTCCTGTCTGTGTGGGGCTCGGTTAAATGAAGAACATAGTTAATGAAATGACTTGAGAGCTCTTGATAGCCTCTTGAGATAATTTGGTTGTAAGCACTGAATAAAATGCATTCTCTGGATATTCTCATTTCAAGTGCTAATCATAAATACTAAATTTTTAAGGAAGCCAATGTCATAATACTGTTCATGGCAATTCCAAAATAAATATTAGTGAAATGCTTTAAAAGGACAGGGTGGTGTAAGAGAGATAGACAGTTGTTTTTTTTCCCCCATGGAATTCTTTTAGAATTCAACATAGGCTCGGCCATAAGCCACAGGAGTTGCATATGTTTAAGGATAATAATAAATAGATAAGAGATCTGTTCAAGAGGCTAAAAATATATCACTCTGTTTTATACCAACTTTATGTAACAGTCCAAGGAAACTAATTAAGAGCTGACTGAGGAACCAGTAGTATATCTTGATTTTTAAATATAACTATTTTGGGCAGATGAGGGGAATTTATTCCTATGAAATGAATATAATAGAAAGAGGCTGGATTTTGGAATGAGATGGTCCTGGGTTTGAATCCTAGCTACCACAGGGTACCTGGGCAAAGTCAATTAAACTTATTTTATTTCTTTAATTTGTACAGCAAGGATAATAGCACCTACTCTTACGGGGTGATGGATTGAGGATTATAGGACATGATTCTGGTACATAATGTATAAAAGTAACTAGTAGCTGTACTATTATTATTCTTCATAAAATTAAGTGGAGATATTTGTCACAACCTATTGATGTTGACTGGACATTTTGGGACTGATCTGGGTGGAGATTGTAAACCGAAAACAATCTACATATTCTAGAGCATCCCAGAATGTATTCGCTGGGTAACCTAAATGTCACAGTTTGACATTTGGAAAAAAAAATTTTTTTAACCATTAAAATTCCTTCAACTAGGGGAGGAGTATGGCAGATTTTCAACTGCACCCACAAATATGGAGGTTTTGTTTTTTTATTTTAACTAAAAGTGGCCAAGATTTCCCAACAGTTCTATTTTTACAAATTTTAAAAGTTTCATCGCCGGGTCAGATTTAGGGCCTGTGTGGGAAACGGCGATCTCTGCCAGCGGCACAGCAAGATTCCTGCTGTGTTGTGGTTTCCATGTATTTTTACATTCCATGAATTGCTGAACTGTGTATAGAAGGGAGCTTTAAATCACCGGGGCTTTATGTGAGTTTGCAACCTTCTGATTTGGGTTTCAGACTTAATGCATTATTTTAAAACTGGAGATGGTGTGCTAGTAAGTTGGCCACAGATTTCTCCTTCCTTTCTCCCTGCTCCACCCTTCACTTTCCCAGTTGTGGTCGAAGGTAAATTTTACATAGCACAGGAAACATTCGGGACTGCTTACAAACAAACATTTGACGTGCACACGTATGCTCGGGCACTGAAGAAAGCCTGGTTGAGATGGGGAGGTGAGGAAGGAGTTTTTGATTCTCCCAAGTGGCTTCCAGTTGGTCCCCCGGGCCCTACTCTCTTTACACCCCATAGCACCATGCCCGCTCCTCTGTGCACACTCCATCCCTGTTAGTCTCCATCAAGTCCAGCTCTGATCATGTCACTTCGGCTCACACATATTCACTGGGGCCCTCTGCCTCCCCAGGAAAGCCTAAACTACTTGGCCTGTGGGCTCAAACCTTCTTTCAGGCCTATATTCCTCAAATGTCCTCCAGGTGCCTCAGGCTTCTGCAGCTCAGGCTTTTTCCTTTCCCCAGACACTTTCAGCGCTTGTTTGTCTCCAAGTTCTGACTTCCTTTGTTCCTTCTGCCTGGTATCCTTCCTACCAGGACCTCCTGCACAAAGCCTTCCTCTGGCCCCTCTAGAAGGAATCTCTACTGTCTCTCTCTACTGCTTTATTCATGATCAGATTTTAATTTAAAGTGTATCTATTTATTTAACCAGTGTTTGTGTCGTTTCTCTTCTCTGCCATCTCCTTTGCTTGATGCTGGGACACAGAGATGAATAATTCACAGTCCTTTGGCCATCCAGGTTATTTTAAAACATTTTTTTTTAATAAGTTATAAAGGTAATTTAACTAGATTATAGAAAA
>NW_011888811.1:8227761-8255638 GCF_000151845.1 Pteropus vampyrus
AGACCCTTGGAGTAACGGAGCTTTTGTGTTCTCCATTAGCAACTGGCATTGAGTCTTTTATATATCAGAGGTTCTGAAAATGCCAGTTGGTTGGACAAAGTTACTATCACAGCTTCTTATTATTTTCTATCTTTGGTCCTTATCATGTGTGCCAATTTCCAACTCTGCCATGATCTCTGTTGCCTAGGGCTGCTTCCACCACACTCCAGCCTCACTGGCCTTCTTCTGATATGCTAAATCTGTTCATGTCTCCAGAACTTGCATTCCGTCTTCCTGGAACATTTCTAGCAGAACATTCATGACTACCTCTTTCTTGCTCAAATATCATCTCAGAGAAACCTTTCTTGTTCACTTTTTCTCCCACCTTCCCTTTTATCCATCTGTCCGTCCGTCCGTCTATCCATCCATCTATCCATCCATCCATCCATCCATCCATCCATCCATCCCTCAATTAATCCTTTAACAGCTGTTTATTGAGTCCATACTACTGTGCTTGGTGCAGGGGATAAAGTGGTGAACAAAACAGATGAGGCCCCTGCTCTCATTGGAATATCTTTTGTATTTCTTTGTTAATTGTATAATTCTCTTACTTTCACCCACACAATGATAATTCCATGTGAACAAATACTTCTTCATTATCACATCCCTACAGTCCCTAAATAAATAGTTGATGAGTGAATAAATGTTTCACCCCCACCTCCAATATGTATTATTTCAATTGCTTGGAAAGTTGATGGCATCTTTTCAGAAGCTGAGAATTTCTTAGCCTAGGAGTCCATCTTTTTTTTTATTTTTATTTTTTGCATTTTTTTCTGGTCTCTTTTTTTAAAATTTATTTTTCAGTTACAGTTGACATACAATATTATATTAGTTTCAGTTGTACAACATAGCAATCTATATACCTTACAAGGTGATCATCCTGCTAAGTCTAGTACCTACCTGACACCGTACATAGTTATTACAATATTACCATCTGTATTCTCTATGCTGTACTTTACATCTCATGACTGTTTTTGTAACTGGCCATCTTAATTGGTTTCTCTCTTTCTACCTTGTCACCAAATCCCTGGATAGAACAAAATTAAGGGTTGTTCTCTCTCTCCCACCCCCACCCCAAGTCTTCCTGTTCCCATCCTGCCACTCACTAGGTTTGGCCCAAAGGATGTGTTTTTTCTTTAGTGCAGGAGCCCAGCTCCCATTAGCGTTAATGAGGATGATGCTCTCTCATCTAGAGCCTGTTGGGATTTTTCAAGCACCATGTACACACTTAAAATAGAGGCACTTCAGAAAGTAGGAAGCAGTTGCACAAAGCCCCAACTTCAACCTGCTTTTAATAATAGAAACCCTTATTTGCCAAGTCCTTGTCAGTTTTTCCCTTATAAGCTTTGTTTGGAAAAAAAAAAAAGGCTGAAGTTCATTCTTCCAAAAGAGACTAAATGAAAGATCCATATGAGGCGGGCGAACCCTGGGCATGACAACCTTGAAATTGTTTTGTACAACTCAGGAGCTGCAAAGATCTGTGTAAGATTCAGCGATGGTCTACCTTGCTGAGCAACTGTCATGCGGGGGCTGGAAATGAGGACTAGAGGAGAAGGAACTGGAATCAGAACATCCTTGTTTGAATTCAGTGTTTATCAAATGCCAGCTACATGCTAGACCCTGTGCTGAGTAGTAGGAAATGCATGTGATTAAGATGTGGACTGTACCCTCATAGGGCTAGCATTTGGGAACAGCGTTCCTGTGTATGAATCACTTTGATCAGATGAAGATTCCTAAGCCCCTGCCTTTCTTTTTTTCGGAAGCAGATTACTGAGAATTTGCATTTCCCCTTAGATTCTTTTGCATTCTAAGGCCTGAAAAACACTGGTCTGGTGGTGCAGGGAAGAATGACAGTAAATAATTATTGAGTGTTGAGTGTTAAACAAGGAGAGGGTATGTCAGGGCAGCTTAACTTGATCTGGGATGAGCAGTGGTCTGGGAACGTTTCCTGAAGGAGCACTATTTCAGTGATTTCAGGGGCGATTTGGAGGAGTAGGGTTAATTGGGAAGGGGTGGAGCCTAGACCTGCTCTAGAATAAACTGTAGGTTAATGGGAGCAGGAATTTAGAACCTCTCTGAGAAGAATTCAGATCATCAGAGTAAATGAGCATAATGTCCACACATTCGCCAATAATAAGGAATGGGGAGGACTGTGCAGTGGGGATTTCTTGCTTGTGTAAAAGTCAGGCTGCATAGACAGTGATACCACCCCTGCTGAAATTCTGGAGTACCCTCTTCTTATTTTCTAATGGAGGGACAAATGGATCCAGGACATCACTGTCATGAGAATATGCACTAATGGTCCAGATAGATGCCTGAGGCCAGAAAAGCCAGCTGGGTGGGGTTAATGGAAATTAGGCAGGGCCTAAACTAAATGAAATAGACCTTATCTCTTTTTTTTCTTCACTTTTTGTTTTGTAGAATTTCCCTCTACACAGGAATTTGTATGTGCTGTAGACAGATGCCAAAATTTCCCTCTTAGCTCAGAGACAGGGAGAATGAGGCAGAAAGGGGAAGGTTCAATGATTAGAGAATAAAGTGGCACTGACCCTATGCTTGTCTATCATGCTATGATTTTCCCAGGTAGAAGTTTTAAGAAAAGTATTTTCTGGTCTGATATCATGGATTCAATATCTAGGGTTGCATTAAGCTTAAGATGGCTAACACGGATGGCTTCTAAGGCTTATAGTTCTGATTTGTACAGAGCAGAGAGAACTCTGAGTCCAGGTCTTTTTTTTGTGCCAGGGAACAAAGGCCTGGAGCATCTTTGGGATGTTAAGAGCAATGGCCAACAGCCTCTAAGTACACGTTAATGGAGCATTTGGGCCATGGACTCTATTGGCTGTTGGCTCAAGATTTCCCATCTTCGCTGGTGGGAAATGTTATTTTTGCCCCTATAGTTGTTAATTTTTATGTTTGCTTGGTTTGTTAGCCCTGACTGGCTTCCTTCTATTTTGTCTTCATTGCAGTCTCAAATATTCTTATACTGACATGGCTATTTAAAAGTGTAAATTTCCTCATTTGAAGATATTTTTATTCAATCTGGATTTTTTCTTCCCTTAAGTCTCATTTATAAGAAAACTAGTCTTCATTAACACAGGAGCCAGCTCACCAAAATACTTACTAAATCTGGCTATAGAATTTGACTTCATGACCTTTTAGGGTAGTGAATGTCAAAGATTGAGCCCCAGGCAGTGTGAAATAATAAACAACTGGGCTGTAAGATCCAGCTTGACGGGCATCATCTGCAATCACCTCCCTGAATTTATTAGAGTTAATCAATCCAGGCTGAAAAACGGAGCTAGGAAATCTCACCCATCATGCTCTATTTCATTCACACTTACACCAGGTAATAGGATTTTGTGAGTTTGTTTCACTGGTGGATTTTGTCAAGATGATCAAAGGTGTCCTCGAATGGACACTACTTGGATGTAACTTGAAAGGTGATAAAAGGCCCCCAAAGAAAATTACCAAGTTGTTTCACTTGAATTGCTCAGGCCATTTTTTCAAAGGTAAAGCTTACTCTTCATCTTCCAAGGTGTATGTTGGTGGCGACTAAAGTTAGTAGGAATCCCATCTCATTTCAAACATCCACACAGACTTGTAGATACATGTTAAGGAGATGACCCATTGAAAGAGAACTACCTATAGAAAAATCTTTCAGAGTTCAGGCTAGGGCAGCTGCTTGTGACCTCAAAGATTGGAAATAAAAAGGCTGCTATTAGTTCCACGTCGGTTCTCAGAGTGAATGTTGCAGAGTGATGGAGGGTGTTAAGCTGTCAAATACTAGCAAGGGTTAATAAGGTTAAAGAAGAAATAAAAGCTGGTCAACAATAAAGCAGTGTGGATAAATCAGCACCAATAAATAAAGCATGTCACATCATGTATACACTGTGCAGGAAAAACAAAAATCATAACTTACATTCTTAGGCAATGGTTGTGGAATTCTGTGCCGGGATATCTTAGATTATTTCCCTGATCATTTGGCATGCTCACTTGGAGACCTTAACAGCCCCTTTTCCTCTCTGGAAATCACTTAATTGCTTTCCTTATGGGAGAGTTCTCTAACATCAATCAGAGTGTACAATATAAGAAGAGCAGAGTCAGTGTAGCTTAGCACCTGATGTCAAGGCAAGGCCATTATAAACCACCACACCGAGGAGGTGATTCACTTTCAGGTCCTTTGACCTCTGCCCTGGAAAGAGAGGTCAGATAGATGCCTTCTGTGTGGGCTGAGTTTGCCCAGCTGACTGGGGAAATTCAGGGCTATGGTGGCCAAAAGATTTTGCAGATTCTTCTGTACATTCCTATAAGTAGTGCAACGACTTGAGGATAACGCAGCTGAAATTCCTTCACAACCTCAGACACTTGCCACTGGCCACAACCAGGCCTCGAAAACAGAAATTTCTCAGGCAAAGTGGCTCTTTTTTACTTGTGTTGGCGTGCGAGCACAGGTTCTGGCTCAGTTTTAAGTGGTTGGTTACTGCCCATTCCAGCTGACCCATGAGCCTCACTTTAATTGTTTCATGGATACTTCCAGACCCAGGGGCTATGGAGAATACTTCTGCTTAGCAGTCAGTCTCACTTCAAGGTGATTCTCTAAAGCATGAGTACAAAGAGTCATATGCTGTCTTTATTTTTTAAAGAAGCACACCCCTGCTAGCACATCCAAGTGAATAATTGCCCTTTGGGTGAGCCATTGGCTTATTTTATTTCTTTAAACCTTGTTTGCCCCTCGGCTTGCAGCATATTACTTTGAATATCTTTGATGGCAACTGGTCTTCATCTTTGGGGCTGTTTTTGGAAAGAGCCAACCATTAGGAATCAAGCACGTAGTCAACTTGCATGACTTTTCTTTGTTGCATTTGATTATAAATTACAAAAACTGACTTTTTTTTTGGTTTTGTTTTGTTTATGGTAGGACTGTAGAAGAATTTCCAAAGGAAAAATTCCAAAAATATATCAAGCAAAGACTATAAACTTGGAAAAATTGCATAGTTACTCCAAGGTTTAAGTTCTGGTAGATGTGTTAGTTAAGCTATAAGTTACCATTTTATAGTCTTGGGCCGTGTCAATTGTAGAGCCAGTAAAGTTCCTGAAGGTGGGGTTTCTGTTCTCAGGAAGCATCTTCCAGCGGGCAATTAGAAGTCTATGAAAAGTGACCTTGGCGACTTCTCTGCTTGGATCTGTTGAGCCTTCGGATGTCTAGAAATAGTGGAGCGTGTAGGGTTCTAAGATCTCAGCACTGGGGGTGGCCCAGGTCTCAGAGGTTGTGTCTGAATATGGTCAGCTTTCTCATTCTAGGAAATGAAATTCCTACCTTCGACCACTGTTTCCACCAATACTGAGTCTTTTCTTGTTTGAGTAATCATAGTAGCAATCTAAAGAAAAAATTTTGATTTCAAGAAAACAAACTCATAAAGCTGTGAATTGTCAAGAAAATATGCATGTTTCTCACAGGCTTGTCTCTCCCTTTCCCTGTTTCCCACTCTTTTTCCCAACCCCACATTTAACCTAGGATGGTTTTATTTAGACAGCAAGGACTGATTATTTTTACATGGATTGATTTCCTATCAGTGGGCTCTCTCTGTCATACTTCTTGCTAGCAATACATTTGTAACTGTTCTTTGAAAATGCTTCTGGCTTTCCCTATAAATTTGAACAGAGTGGGAGATATGGAAACTAGTTGCTAGAATTTTGTTTTTGTGAGTAAAAGGCAAGTTAATGTAAAAATCACACTAACAATCCTTACCTACCACTATCTGGATTTTCCAAACCATACAAATTGTAACTTTATAAATATAATTATAGTAGAGACCGGGCTCCTCTGCTCCAAAGGTTTAATTTCCTGAGAATATGTTTTCAGGACCCACAACATAGCGAGCTTCATGAATATCACTTTGAGGTAGAAGGACAATGGGAAGACTTACGAAAAAAGCGTATCTTGGGCACCAGACAGAACTGGGTTTGGATTTCAGCATTTTCCTATCAGTTGGTTCAGCCTTAACTTCCTTTTCTATACAATAAGCATAATTCCTGTTTCATAGAGTTTTTAGTTCTGTATCTATCATGTAACTATCATATCACATGATAAAGTGGGCATCCAATGATCTCTTAGTCTCTTCTTTTGTCTAAAGTTATTTGCATAAAACGAATTGCACAAACTGAATATATTTTTATTTTGTGAGAAAATTCTGGCACTGATATAGTAAATAAATTAACATTTGCTTAAGAGTTCCTTTTTCTACAAGTGAAGCATAGATTTTTATTACTGTAAATGGCCCCAAGCTTTCACAATTCCCAAAGCAGATAAGTCCAGGAATTTTGCTATATTGAAGGAAGAGCTGGAAAGGCACAGTCCAAATTCAGGGCTGTTTGGAAATATAGGCATTTAATTTCACAATTCGTTTTCATATTTTATTCAGCGAATTACAAAATATTTTTAAAAGTCAAATGCTAAAAAAGAGACACTTTGAATACAAAAGCTCTTGTGTGTCTTCTCTTGCTCTCTGTCCATCCGTCCATCTGTCTCTCTTTTAATACCATTAAAGTGAGGAGTCACGTTGAGAAACATGTGACGTTGGATGGCCCAGCAGCCTGTACCTTTACACCAATGGTCAGGCTTCAGAAAACAGAAAGGACTGTTTTTACTCCCTTTCCTTCTTCATTATATACAAACTACAAGGCAGAAAGCCTTTTTGCCTGTCCCCTAATTCCTCAGCCCATCCTTAATTAGTGTTTTTATGGTTAATCCCCACCATATATCTTTAAGAGTTTCACATGCGTCGGCTCCCTACAAGTTTTATTGCATTCAAAATAGAGGCAAGCTGGCAGTGTGTGATGGTGGGAATATATACAGTCACCAAGAGGGGTTGGCTGTTACTTGTAATTGATTGCTCACTGAAGCCTGCCCGCGCACTTTACCCCGAGGCCTCGCTTTCCTCCATATGCCTAGTGTCAGAACTTGGAAGGCAGCTGGTCAGTCAGCGCACATCCTGTGGGAAGCGGCAGACACAGGCGGCCGGGTAGCCATCAGCCTCCTTGAGCACATTTCCTCTGTGTTTTGATAATAGTTCTGTAAGCTTTAATTATGCTGTGTGACAACACATTCATGAACTATCAAAATAAATCCTTTGAGGAGATGGCTGCTAACCAGTTTTGAAGCAACAGTGCTTGTTGCAAAGAAGTAAGGAGCGAGGCAATCAGATATTTCAGGATCCCCCTCGACGTTGAAACCAGATGAAACGTTTTCTTGCCTTTTTATCGTGCTGACAAATGCTCCTTTTAAAGCTGTGCCCTTAAGAAGTTAACTGAAGACACTTATTGCAACACTCGAGTGTATTCAACACAAGGGCTTTACAATTAGTGGCGGTAATGTGAGCATAAAAGCTGAGCCCCAATGTCGGTATATAATCTGAAGGAACACTGCAGGGTCCATTAAGGCCATTTACAGTTGAGACGGAGACTAATGGTATTAAATTATTACAGCTATTGCTAAAGGGGCATTCTCAGTGAATCCCTTCCAGCTGGGTTGGTTGTATATGCTCTTTGTCAACAGTACAGTGCTTTAAGGATATCCTTATTGTTCGTGATCATTTAGACGTGATGCCGTGTGCTTTACTGAAGGTATAAATAACACCCAACAAAAAGACTGGGAATTAGTGTTTGATTAAACTGGGCTTAGAGTTAAGTGGAGCTGGGTAGTTCTTGGGCAAAGCCCGCTAGTCTTCACACACGCACACACACGCTTGTGGGCTCACATACGGAATCATCTGTGCTCATGAACTGTGTGCAACAGCATTCTTTTGCCTGGCTCCACATGGCCAGGTAGACCCGTAAGTCAGTTAGAGTTACTTGCATTGTTCTATGTCATTGTTCTGCTTGGAACTCGGCAGAATGTAGGGAATTAGAGTGTCAGAAGAGAATTCTGTTTGGAATCCAAGTGTTTAAGAAATAAGAGCAATTTATAATCTTCTGCACACATTAATCTCTCTTTCTCTCTTTTTTCCCTATGGGTGTGATTGCCCTTTATTTGGGTGAAAGATTATGTGAATCTCCTTCAAGGTTGGTAGCGTTGTTAACTCTTAAGATATTTTAGCTCCACTAACAGCCAGTCAAACAATGGGAAACTATTTTACAGAATAATTGAGCATAGAGTCTTCAGTTTCAATTACTAAAGCACGAAGTTACGAAGAGAAATTCAGGAATAAATGCCAAGTTGCTACTGAGTTTGAGTAATGAGCATGGAATGAATTAATAACACCAGAGGCATGAGAGAGAAGACCGAAAAACACAGAGTGGCCTGTCTTCTCAGGCAGGGGTCAAAGGTCATTGCAAATAAGATCAAGGTGGTTGCCATATTGAGTATATTCAAATATATTTATACATGTGCTGTACATGTGTGTCTTCTTCCTATTGTATACATTAATTACATAATAAGATAATTAAATGATTTTTGTTAATTATTCCGGTAGTATGCCTTGGTCAGATATATTTATGGAGCCTCTATTTTGTGAGTTCCACTGTACTAGGCACTTAAGAGGGAGAGGAGCATCCTATCAGACATGCCCCTTGCCTCAGGGAGTTTGTAATCAAGTTGTAAAGGATAAAAGAACAGAAAAGATAAACTCGTTCATTGTGAGTAATATACAGTGATGGCTGAGTATGACAGGAGTTTAATGAAGGGGTAAAGTGTATTAGATAAATTCACAGCAGCACAGAACTGCAGTGAGGTGGTGGTAAGAACAGAATGCGAAGGGCTGCGGGGTGGATTTGGGGATACCAGGAAGCACTGCTAGGTTAGTGTAGAGCCTTGTCCTGCCAAGTGCTATCCATGTTGGGCACACAAATGGCCAAGACATTGTCCTACCCTTAGGGAGCCTAGCACAGCAATTCAACCTATGCACCTTTCCACTGAAATAAAAATTGATTTGCAAGGAATTTGAGGAACTCATGGTCCCTTTGAAGCCCATCAATTGATTCTTTGATTCAAGGTTAAGAATGGCTGCCTCATAGGAATCGAAGGCCATAAGTTTAAAGTGGGGCTGTTCTTTTTTGGGGGGAGGGGGGGACAGCAGAGGGAATATAAAACTGACAAAGGAGTTTGATGTGGAAGGCAATGGGGAGCCTCTAAAAAGACCTAAAAGAATGTTAGAGATAGGCTGCTGTTCATCCACCTTATTTCCAGGTGGAGAAACTTAGAGCCAGGGGCGAAGGTCACTGCCCGAGCTCCCCTAGATGTTCCTAGTGGCCCTTTATCATCATCAGCTGAATGGACACTGCCTGCCTGGGTCAGGTACTCTTGGGAATTATCAGGGTGGCAGCAAAGGGTGCGAGATGAAAAACTGACCTTAGGTGAACGTCCTCTTAGTGGAGATGCCCTAAGGAAAACCCAGGGCAGTAAGAGAAAAGGAGAATTTAGGAGGAAGCTAAGAACAAAGGATGGAGCCACTGGTATGAAAGAAGCTCTACCAAATATAGTTTTGACGCACGTTGCTGTCGGCACATGAGACGTTTTCAGTGAGAAACCTCTTCTTGAACTTTTTGACAAAGCAGAGAATCTTTGCAATCTTTGAAACCTTCCACTTTGGAAATATCCACAAAACAAATGGGAAAAACAAACATTAATGAGGCAGATATAAAACACTTTGGAGAAAAAAATAATTTAGCATTTTTATAGTTGCTATAGAAACACCTCAGCCCTCACTCTTGCTAATTAGTTGGATTTTACACATTTTATATTTGGAAATGCAAATCGGTTTTCATAAATTATTACTTATATTTTTTCAGTTATATTTACAGTACTGTTATGTAGATCCACACAGAAAGTCTAGGATATTATTTAGTTATATAATGTGACATACTTAGTTATGTGAGCATGACATTTATATCCACAAGACATTTCTTAGTTTAAATATTCTCCTGTTAAATGTTGTGGGAAATTATACAGAGATTTATAATTTTTACAGAAGAAAATGAGAAAATGTAAATTATGTGGTGGCTGACTAAAAAGTGTTTTCTCATGGAGTCTTGAGAGAGAAGGGGGGAGATCCACCTCCTCCCAGTGGACTCTAAATAATAAACATTTAAAAATTTTTCTCCAGTCGTGGGAATTGTGGTTGGTTTGGGTGTCTTCTGAACTTTGGGTACTAAACACTCACCATCTGTAAACACTTACTGGACTCTCACTGATTGGAGAAGACAAATGTTTGGAGAAATGGGACTATAGGACAGGTCCAAGATCTGGAGTGGCTTATAGTCTTGTGGAGAGGAGGTGAGTGAATGAATGCTCAGATTCAATCCGTGGGAACTATAGATGTATTTTCAGTCTATAGTCAGAGACAAGAAGAGTGAAGCTTTATTATTGTATGGGGGATTCTCTGATACACCTGGGTTTAACTGCTGACCCCACTAGTTACTGGCTGCAAGATTTGGGGCAAGTTACTAGACCACTCCAAGCCAGTTCCTATAAAATGAGGATGAAAAGAGTGATTCCTACATCATAGAGTTTTTGTGAAAATTAGAATGGAATAAAGTGTTTGGGGCCTAGTACATTAGAAGTGCTCAGCCAGTGGTATCTATTATAAAATTATTATCACAGTTGATTTTCATTGAGCATGCACTGATCTTTTTTAATTTCGACTATGTGTAGTTGAACAGAAAATAAAAAAGAGAAAAGAATGCAACGAGGGAAAGAACAGTTTAAATAATGTTCTCCGTTTCACTGTGCACATGTCTCCGAGTGAAGCTACCAGTAATCAGACCTTTGCGTACAGTATAGGTATTAATCTATAAGGTCGCAAACACATGTACACCACACTCTCTGTGTAGCTTAAGGGATTTTCAAGGATTATTTTGAGTTTATGTAATTTTTATCTTATACGCTAACTCCCACATCATAGTTGAAGCCACTGTATTGTGGTTGTTGTTGTGTTGTTCGTGTTATTATTGGCCTAACGCAAAGGAACCAGTAGGGTAGCTGATGAAATGACTTGAACCTTCATCTGAGATCTTGGACTAGACCTAGATGTCTCTGGATGATTTCGATATGGAGATAAAACAGGTAGCAGGGAGGAGTGGTGGAAGACCCTTAAGTGTCCGGTGTGAGGGAGAGAGAAAAAAGGGGGTGGGGCCGAAGGTGAGAGGCACCAGGAGGGGCGGTGGCCCAGTGCCAGGAAGTCTTGATGGGGTGGTGGAGAGAGAAAGCCAGGCTCAGAGAAATAGGAGCTGCAGAGAGGAGACTCATTGGGTGATTAGCCACATGTGGGAAATAAGCAATACAGAGAGAAAAGTGTTTTTATATGCTAATATTTTTAGAGACCAAGGTCCTTTTAGTGATATGTTTGAATAACAAGGTATTCTAATGCTTTTTTATTTAGCCTTTTCAGTCTTCTGTCCCCAGTTATTTGAAAAACAGAGTAAACAAGATCACTTCCTTCCCTAGGCTGATTTCCGTCCTTTTCTGAATCAATAAGCAAGGATTTGTTTCTTCTTCGTGTATATGACCCTATTTAAATTCAGGGTTCATGGTAACATAAATGGTAAGTGGGAGGAAAACAAATAAAGTACAAATACATAAATACATTTCTTTTTCAAAATTCACCACATTAAACAAGCCAATAGTTTTGATGTTATCTCCATAGGTTGTTACTGTGCTGTTTATTATGCCAGCTGGGGTATGGCCAGGCAGGAAATCTAAGGAATTGAAGCACTGAGGACTCGTAGGGACTACGGCAACTGGAAAGCGAATGCTCCTTTTAAAGGGAGGTGCTGCAGCCACTTCTCAACTCTATCTGCTTGTTGCCGCTGGAGCAGAGGAACCCGGGGCTACCAGATATGACCTTTCAACAGAAGCCAGAAATTGGTATCTTAATGTGAAATCTGATTTTCAATGATGGAAACTAATTTAAAAAAATCACTATGAAAGCCAAAACAAAATTAGTCTGTGCGTTGCTAGTTTGTCACCTTTCTTTTAGAGCTATCCTGGCCACTATGGCAGCCAGTAAGTATAAAAAACACACCAGATTATGAAGGTTGTAAAATATATCAACATTTAAAAAATACTGATTACATGTTGTAACAAAATGTTGTGGATATGTTGGATTCAATGAAACGTATTTGTTACAATTAGTTTACCTGATTAGTTTTACTTCTTAAAATGGTCCTACCAGAAAATTTAAAGTGACATATGTGATTAGTATTACATTGCTAGTGGGCACGCTGCTCTGCAGAGTTTTCCCTCTAAGGTAGGGTCCCTAGGTGTCTTTGTGGTTTTTTGTGGGTGCAGGTCCATAAACTTATCCTCTCGTCAGGAAAGGTCTGCCTTTTTGGTGAGTTCTCCAGCAGGTCAGTTTTGAGCCAACGATAGAGCTAAAAACGGATCCCATGCTTTGAGCTCAGGTTTTGGCTGGCCAGCAGATATGTACCCAGCTGTCCCCGTCCGAGCCTCTGAAGTGGTGGCATTCATATCTGGCATCCCAGACAGGAGCACTAAGCCCTGGGTACCTGGATTCTTCGGAAGAAATGGTGAACTCCTGGGAATTACTTTTCTTTTGTTTGCCTCAGTGTTGCTTAAAAGCTTGTTTATATTGGAAAACAAGAGCAAATACTTTAAAGTGGCCGGAGGTGAGGATAAGCTGTCACCAAGTATCATGGCAGTCACATCATGCTCACATTTTAACTGATTGAAACAGTTTAGTAACTAACCAGGGGTGGTGGCTGGTCAGCGGGGCCGCAACCTGGAAGCGGAGAGAGTTCCTGGTCAGTTCCTCGCTCCAGCTTTTCAGACAACAGTTTGCTCTTGGATCTAATCGAGCAAACACTAGATTCAAATCCAGGAAATATTTATCCCCCTGCTAGGTGCTAGGTTCCATACGAAATGTCTTCACACACATTATCTCATTTAATTCTCACCTTACAAAACACATCCAGTAACCTCTACTGAGGTTTTATGTGCTTAATATCAAAAGAAGAAAGGAGGAATGCATTGGAGTCCCTACCCATCCCCAGACATGTGAGACATTTTCTTAAAAGCAGGAGAGTTTGAATGCCCAGATATGAGCATATAGACTTTAGTCCGGCTCAGTGGTTCTCAATTTTTAAGTGGGTTGTAAATATAAATATGCACGTGTGGTGCTTTATGAATGATGTACGTGATCTACAAGGATAATTTTGACTATGTGTGATTGTTGCCTTTCATGCTAACTTTAGGACCTGACTTCCTGGCTATGATGTAACTCCTCTAATATGTATAGGAGTTCTTAGTGCATGATTCCAGGTGGTTGGACATAGGGATGTGCCCTAAATAGCCTCTGTTCCCATTGCTTACAGAATAATGTGTGTTTGGTGGAGTGGGGAGGAAATTCACTGAAGCTTAGACAGGCTCAGTGTTCCTGAAGCTAGGGAGCAGAGGGCTGGCCAGTCTAGGGGAAATATTCTTTGGAAGTGGAGATGGCAGCAGAAGGTAGTCAGCAAAGAAAAATAGTGGGTCCCTCAGTTGCCTGGGGTCAGGGACCTGCAGTCATCACTGCTCCCTCTAGGGGCTTTGGCTCCATTTATGTAATCTCTAGAAGGATCTTCAAGGTCAACTCTAAGATAAGCCCCTGGTGAAGGCTTATTATATGCCTGAGGCTATGCTACATATAACAATGACATCATATCTCATGTAATCCACACTCATCCTGTTTTAGAGATTAGCAAACTGAGTGGTTAAATAATTTACTCACAATATCACACTTTTTTTTATGTGACTGCATCAGCCACATAGATTTAGCTATAAATGAGAGAACCTGTGCCTGATTTCCCCCTAAACCAAACCAAAACAGTGGCCTACATAAGACAGAAGTTTATTACTTCCACATAAATGAAGCCTGGAGGTAAGCAGCCCAGGGCTGTGAGGAAGGCTCTGCCATAGAAAGCCCTTAAGCCAACATTCTTCTACCATATTTTTTCACCATCTGGAGAGTGGCTTCATCCCTGCTGTTCAGTATGGAGCTGTGGCTGTCCCTGCAGCATCCCTGGTAGCAGAATGGAGGAAGGAGGGGGCAGGGCAGACCCTTTTTCTTAATGACACTGGATTTTGTATACAGCATTCTGCTTGTATTTCATTGGCCAGAACTTGGTCAAATGGTCACCTAACTATAAGGAGCCTGGGGGAATACGATTTTTTATTCTGGGCACTCATGTGGTTAGATAAACATTGAAGATGTTATTACTGAAGATGAAGAAGAAAACAGACATTTGGGTCAGCGATAGACTTTGGTCACCAGAGTGACCTTGGACAAATCACTTAGGCTCCTCTTGATTTATCTGTAAAATGAAATGATGATGATAGTAGGTCCACACTGCAAGGATGTTCTGGGGAATAAATGAGGCTATTTGGAAAGCATTTAGCATAGTGTCTCATAGCTGGCATCATTCAAAACATCATAGCTATTTTTAATTATAACATGACTAATCTTTTCTTATTTCTGCTAATTTTGTGTATATAGTAACATAGTCACTAGAGAAAGATGCTTGTTTTTTCCATTTTCTCCTTCATGTTCTATTTTCACTATTAAACAATACTTTTGAATTTCTTGGCTACCATGTAACCTTAGCTCAATATTTATTTTTCTGTCAGGTGGAGGTGGTAAGATTTACTGATCACGAATGCTAAAAGATTTGGAGAAGAAATCGTAAAAGATAATATTAAGTAGGTTTCCTTTCTCTTTCAATTGATACTGTCACAGATGGTCTCTTTTTCTCGTAGAGCTTAATTTTACATTGTTTGCTTGAAAAGCTGGGCACCAATATAATCTTAATTTAAAATAATATTGGAACTTACTCTTTAAAAGAAGGAATTAATTTTGAAAATTTACATCTGCATCTGTATCTGTATCTATCTACGGTGTCATTATATTAGATTGGCTTAAAAGAGAGGCATACTTTTTCAACCAGAGGCTTCTACTCTTTTTTAGAACATCAAAAACTTTCATTAAAATTCAACGCCTTTAAGAGGTGTGTAAGCTAGAGAGGTGCATGGGACAGAGAGTGTGATGCCTTTAGTTTGGACAGGATCTTGACAAGGTACGCAGGTGGCATGGAAGCACTGGATGCTAAGCTAAAATCCTTCAGCGGCGTCCCATCTGGATTCAGTCCGCAGTGCACGGCAAGGGCCTGGAGATCTGACCCCTGCCTGCCTCACTGAACCATCATTCTCCACTCTAAGACCACATTCATTCTCCCTAGGACCTTGGGGCTCTCTGTAGTTTGATCCCTCTGCCTGGAGTGCCTTCCCGGCCACTCTGCCTACTTACCTGCTCCTTATCTTCCAACCCTACTTCCAGGAAAGCTTCTCTGAGCCCCAGGATTGGTCAGGCTTCTTGGTTTTTATTCTCATAACAATGGGTGCTTTTCCTCAGAGTGACCATCTTGAGTTTTAATGATATGCTTCTTAGGTGACAATTTGATTTGCATCTGCCTCCTCCTTTAGTCTGTAAACTCAGTGAAGGCTGGGGGTGGGGTGATGATGTCTGCTTTGGCTCACCATGTGTTCCTTGTGCTTGGCCCGGTACTCAACAAATCTTTGCAGAAGGAATGAGTTTGAAAATCTCTACATTATCTTTGGATCATCCTTTGGTAACTTATAGGACTGACTTATAAACAGCTTTTTTTTTCTTTTTCAAAAAAGCTTACTAGTTTCTTGGTGGGCATCATGGCCTCTAGCTAACATGGAAGTTTAATGTTCTTCAAATCACACATCAGCGTTCTCTAAGCAGAGACTAGAGTCACTGTGGCCCAGCATGGCCTCGTCAGAGCGATGCCAAGGCCAGGCATCTTCTGAATGACATAGCAAGAAAGGCAAAGAATGAGATTCCTAAGGTTGTGTGGTCCACATTAAGGAACATGATTTATTTTACTTATATTTTTTCTAAACTGAGGGCATCTTATCTAGTTAGACAGGCTTCTTTGAAACCAAATTTTGTTCATTGTGACATTTGGAATTAATATAAGGAAATACTCTTTGTATTGCCTGGTATTGAAAATGTCAGTAAACAAACTCAGCAGTCAAAGAAGGGGGGGTGGTTAGTAACAAAAGACATTGTTTCTTGGTGCAGGAGGTACACAAGAGAGTATAGAACAAAGGTTTTCTCAAAATAGGCTTTTCAGCAAACTTTGGAGACTGACTCTTGAACCCTACCCCCTTCCATTCTGCTGAAGCGGGGGTGCCGATGAAAATACTTGTTATTTTAACCAGCTCCCCAAACTTACCAACACAAACACACTCTTAGTGTCTGGGCTGACAGCAGGGCTGGGAAGGTCCTTATAGGATCACAAAACAACCGGGCAGTTGAGGGCTTCCGGCAGCCAGCTAACAAAAATATACTCTGAGAGGATGCAGCTCAGGGAGGCGTGGGACCAGCACAGCAGTGAGCCTGAAAGCCGGCCTTTCCGTTTTTATAGAGCTTCACCCCTCACATCTGGTGGAACTGTGACGATCAGCGTTAGACCATTTTAGAAATCAGATACCCTGGGTACCAGGAAGTTGATTTGCCTTCCACTTCCTTAAGAAAACACACATTAATATTTAAGCCGGGTTTTCATAAAAGAAGGGTTGTGTTTGAGATATGAAGTTAAAATCAGGAGCTGGGAAAACTCCCCCAGATACAATGACTCTGGTGCAATTTAAATCATCCTCCAGATTTGAAAAGGAAAAGGCTCGCCCTCCCCCAGAGTCCATGTGGCACTTGGTATCAACTGTTTTATGGCGTGTGTCTATAATATGGAAAGAACTGAACTTGAAGTTGTAACTTCCTTCTCTGTAAACAGAAGTTGGAGCTCCATGAAAGTTACCTTCTTGAGTGATCCCCAGAAACGGTGTTTATGATTTTCCCCCTCGCTATTGTTTCTTTGCAGCTTTTTTCAATTAGAGGACTGTGTGGTACACATTGTCCATTACTGGGCTCATGGTGGCCCTTGTGTTTGGGATCCAGCCTCATGCATTTTCCTGCCCTTCTTTGAGATTGTGTTAGATGAATCAGGTGCCAGAGTCCTGCTAGTACCATCTTGAATATAGAGTGTGAGTCTGGCATGTCCCTAAACAAGTTGTGGAGACAAATACAGTTCTTAAGGGGTGAAAGGAGTTTTTCAAAGATCAGTGTAAATGGCTTACTTTAAAAATAAACATTTTAAATCTCTTTGATCTTGGCTGTCCAAAAGATGCAAACTAGTCATGCTTCTCAGGGGAGTATTTTCTGGGAGTTTTAAACCTAACATAGACCATTTCCTCTTTGTTTGCAAGAAGATAAGTAATTGTTGAAACAATAGAAGATATGAAGAAAAAACATGCAAGTAATAGGCAGGTAGCACATTAAACGTATTGTAGGATCAGAAGTTGGTTTTGCATTTGCAAATGGAGATTTTGGTAACTTTTCTTGGTACATTATTTATGCAGATTTGAATCCTGGAAACTGCATTTCCTCTCTGGGTCTATCCACCTACCTACCCACCTATCCACATGCATCTTATCTGCAAGATTATCATGACTTCTTTTGGTCAGATGCTTTATTAAAAATTTGTTCATGCTATTTTCTGGCATGTCTTCAATCTTTTGTTTTAATAATTAGGCTTTACTCTTTTGGATTATATACTTGTCTGATCACCAGGCATCATCATTTAAATATGATTCCAGCATTAACTGAGTATCTGAATGTATCTATATTTGGTATTTTAGAAAAATGGTTAATATTTTGAAGATTGCATGCATTTTAGATTTTGATTAAGTAAAACATAATTGGAATGGGAGTAAGTTCTGATGTACTTTAAAACTCAACCACAAATTATTCAAAGATAAAATGAAATGATTTTGAGGTTTCCCACTTGTTTCTTTTGCATGGAAAAGCAAGTATTGGCTGTACTATCACATATTATTTAATCCTTAAACTATTTTTTTTTTTTTTGCTAGTTTTCTATTTGACATATAAAATGGTTATCTCATGGATGACAGGAAGCTGTCCTCAATGCATCAGCCATCTTTTTCATATTTGTGCCAATAATTGCTACTCTAAAGATTGACAAAGTAGGTAATCATTTTCAAAGAAGATGCTTTAAGACCAAGATCGACACAGTGAAAGAAGTCTGATATTTTATTTTCAACTGGCTTCCAGTGGCATTTCTTAAACAGAGCTTCTTTTTCAAGTTTCGTAGTCAACGGGTGAGGGTGGAGGTGCTGGGCAAGAAAATATGGGTGATTCTATGTGGATCTCTCACCACTATGAAGCAATTAGCGGGAAACATGTGCTCTTCATTGGGCAGACAGAGCTACGTCATAGACATAGGATAATCTGAATTAGGATATTTGAGTTCTAATCCAAGGTCTTCTACTAACAGGCTCTGTGACCCAAATTAAGACCTGTAACTCTTCTGGATGGTGGTTTCCTCATCTATAATTGAAAGGGTTTGACTTGATAGCAAATAAAAAAATATGTAGGGAATAAGTGAAGGCAAAACTGCTGTCACCGAGACCATGAGCCTGGGGTAGGCTTTTACTGGCGAGGCGTCCCTGCCTTCAGCCGTGAAGTGGCGCCGAGACCCCTGGAACAATCCGGAACCCTGTGCGCAAATCACCTTCTACAGCTAGCATTTGACATTCCTTCAGTCTAAGAGAGAGCATGCTAACTGGAATTTTAAATGACAATTTTGACTTCCTTCAAGTGTCCTTTCGCCGATAGTCCATGTTGCAGAAAACTTGGAATGTATGGAAAAGTTTAAAAAAGGAAACCAAAGTAATTCATTAGTGCCATTACCCGGACGTATACATTTGGAATATAGTTTCTTTCTTTTATCTTTTCCTTTTTAAAAAATTTTCTTAGCATAAAATGTATATATCTGTGTGTATATATATATATATATGATTGCAGTGATTATCATGTACTGTAAACTGAGGCATATGGTTAAATATAAACAAATAAAACCTAATTTTTTGTATATACTGCTTCGAATCCTATAACTTCTAATTAATAGGATGCCATAAAAATTTTCCTATATCTAGGCATTTTTTGGAAACTATTTTAACGACAATCTAATATCTCATTAACCAGTTCCTTTTTATTGGGTATTTAGGGTATTTCGTTTCTCATAGGCATAAATGTCACCAGAATCAACATCTTTTGACTACTGCTCTGATTACAGACTTAGGGTAGATTCCTAGATGTAGAATTCCTGGGTCGAAAGTTTGCCTTCTTATACTTCTAGTGATCTCATTTTATCTATTTTTTTTTTTTTGTTGTTGTTGGTATTACTCTTTTAGTAGAAATAATCCATTATATGTGGAAATCTGATGAGTTGTTAGACTGTTAGGTGAAATAATACTCTGAAAAGTAGTGGACATGAAGCAGTTATTATAGATTACAGAATAAAATGTATCTCCTGTGCCATTATTAAATGGATTGTCCTCATTGAATGTCATGACAAAAAGTTGCATTCCAGTTCAGAGACAGTGACCTGTAGAATCAATGCAAACATTTGTCGTATATCTGATAAGCTAAGGTTTTTCTTCCCTTAACAACTTACATTACTTAATCATTGGTTTAAACAAGCACAACTTATGTGTTTCCAACTCTCTTCACTTCTGAACTCCTATTTCTGCAAAAAAAAAAAAAAAAAAAGTTGAAACTGTGCATTTTTAGGGGAACATAAATGCATATTTAAGGTATGAATGCTTCTTTCAGGAATGATCTGTATCCTGGCTGGCAAACCTCTCAGGTGCACGAAAGGGCCCTGGCTACTTGGTCATTCGTGGATGAATATATTTTTAAAATGCTTTCTTGACCTTCTTCTAACTTGGAGACAAGCACATTCCTTACTTTTTCCCAACCAAAGCGAACAAAATTTTCATGTGTAGAGAGGGTGTGTTTTCAGTGGATTAGACCCAAAGCTATGTTGTTCTAGAGGTCTTAGAACTGCTTATGTAGCACACAATAAGTTTTGTAGCACAATTTAAATGTTGATTTTAACATATAAACAATCATTCAAAAGCATTTCGGAAAAGCCGTTTTTAGGAATTGACTTAAAAGTATATCGGATAATGATTTTCCAAGCATGTTTATTTATTTATTTTTTCGGTGTCTTTATTTAAGCATATAAAGTTTTTCCTTTTCCTTGGACCCTGTAAAGAAGTTCTGGGTCCGCTTCCTCTTCTCTGGGCTCCCTCCCTTCCTTTTCCAGCTGTTTCTTTTATTCGTCTGAGACATTAGACGACGTTCTTTATTTTTTGCCGACAATGACTTATTTATACCTAATTGCCTGGATCCTGGGATTGTTAGAAAACTGTACTGACAATGATAATTTTCAGTTGTCTCATAGTGAGGGCACATGAATTAACACAGATCCCAACCGAAACACGGCAAGTAGGAAGCAAAACCCCCACCCATGGCATGTTTCTGACACTGCCTTTGTTAAGCGATGCATTAATAGGAAGGTGACATTCTTTTGAGAAGTAAAGCATATGTAAATAGGAAGAGTTTTTAAAAATAGAATTCTGCAAGTTGAACTCATTTCTACGGCTTTAGAAGGCAGAGAACAAGTTAGACAGAAACCTTCTGTTAGGAGAGAATAGAAATTAAAGTTGATTTCCTGCTTCCGTTAGGAGCCAAACTTTCTTATGTGTTGGACATAGCTGGGTGTAGTTGAGTAGAAGTCAGACACATTGATTCTGTGTTTGAATTTTATCTCCCGTGAGAACCCAAAAGGGGCCTTCTTTAGCATGACTGTGATTGTATGAGTTTGTGAAATTGCAGACCTAACTTCTGGGCCACATTAAAAGTGGTGCTACCTGGAATGGAGTCTCTGGTTGCTTTGTGATATAGCCATTATGGCTCCTGATGGATTCCTGTGAGAGCAGAATTAAAGTGCTGCATTTACTAATGACCAAATTGGTTGGTTCCACTCATATGACTCTGTGCCATTCAGCCTTTTCCAAGTTAATCTATTGTAAAATTAGATTGTAAAAATGGACACAGTTGCCACCACCCTGGGACAATGGTGAAGAACTCACCGTGTCGGCCCCACTAAACTCCCCATTGGAAATCATTACGCAATTCGTTTGTGGTGTCATCCCGCTCCTCAAGGGGCTTGGCTTCCTTTTCAGTCCTGGTTATCTCTCGGAAGTGTGACCCTTCCAGTTTGATCGCCCTGAGTACGCACACTATTTTCCCTCGTTGGCGAAGCCGCCTCTGTGCAGGTATTCATCTGAAGGGGCAGAGATGCAAAAGCATTTCTCTCGAGAGTGTTTCTAATTCATTTCTCCTTTATATAATCATGCATAAACCAAGTATTGCATCCAGTGAAGAAGAGAGGAAGAGAGGGTTGAGAAGGTGTGGGTATCAGTAAAATTTTAAAAGCCACTGCACTTGCAGTGTTAAACTTGTGAACGCCATCCCTAACTGTTATCATGCGGGACAAGTCATTTAGATAAAGTGGTTTTTTTCATAGTGTTAGGGATCAATTCAGTGATTCTTAGCCTATAGGAAAAAAAAAAAAAAAGGACTAGGTTTCATGGGGTGGAGCAGTGAAACTTTTAAAATAGATGGAACATTTTTTATTAAGTGATAGACATTTTCCTAGTGAGAGGCTTTTATCAAATTCTCATAAAGGTCCACAGCCCACAAAAGGTTAAGAAACCACTGCATTCTATCTTCATAATTTTTTAATGTTTTATTTCAAAAGTTGATGTTCTGTTTCCTTTTATGCAGTAGAGAAAAAAGCACGCAAAACTCCAGTATTCCTTGATCTCTAATTTCTTCTCTCTTGTATGTCCCATAATAAATGTGCAGGAAAGAAATATAAAACGCTATCCAAAGTCAGTTAATAGCTCCGAGAAATGCACATTCAGAGTGCTTTAAAATCAAGTTACAAATATAATTTTCAATTTGCTGGGGAGAAAATAGGAAGAAAGAGTCCTTCGGAATACAGAATAAATTCATTGCATGTACATTATCGGCGTTGGTTCATTATATTCCTCGCTGGCCCACAACTCATCACATCTTTAAGAAGCAGAAAGTACACACACAGTCCCTACTGATGATATTGAGGGGAGGGACACACTCGAATTACTGTGGGTTGAGTTCTTGAAGTCAAAGAGATGGTATGTGAAGTTTTATTCTTCGGTGCCATAAAATTCTAAAGGCAAGCGGTGTTATCAGTTAGGGACGCTTATGGATTTGATTGAGAAATTTACTACTCTTGCGGTTTATTTCCTCCTTTGCAGGTATTCTGAATGAATGTCAGGGCCTGCCCCTGATAGGTTCCAGGAAATACATCCATCTTAATTTTCTGGGGAGCTATGGGAACCGTCACATTGTAGCGTCTGGGTCCACAAGACATGAAAAGCCTGGAGTTTGTCGGAGGGCACTTTTCCTTCTTTAAAATTCTCCATTTCCCACAACTGATTTTTATTATTCCGTGACATGCTGGAAGTGTTGCTATGACGATTTAAGAAGGATGGATATATTGCTGACTGGCTACTTATTGCAAGAGTTTCACATGTTGTTGATTTTAAGCAGCTTTTGCCACTTCCACCTCAAACTTTTCAAGACCGTCGGCCTTCCCACATCCTGGAAATTCTGGGGTCCCCTCAGCTGAAGCCAATGAGATACTATGACATACGGTGGGTCTGGAGAATTCCAAAACACTTAGTATCCGGTAGGGAAACATGGCATTTACTGTATGACAAGCTAAGCAGTTGTAAAATGAAATGTGGCAACAACAATTACCTTTGCACTAAGTGACTTTGATAGGCTTCAATGATTTATTTATTTGCTTTTTTTTTTTTTTTTTGGTTTGCCACTTTTTAGCAAAATAATGGTGTACTGGAAAGACCGAGATTTCGATCCCAGCTCTTTTTGTCATGGTTATTGAGACAGTGCTTTAGCCATTCTGGACTTTCTTTTCTTCACCTGTAAAATGAGCATAATATTACGTGCTCTGCTGACTTACTGTGGTCAGGGTGTGGAGGAAATGAGAAATCAAATGGATATCACTTTAAGAAGCGTTTTAAAGCCAAGTGGAGATTGCTCTTTTCCTTGATAGAAACTCTCCCACCATTTCAGACATAATTAGAAGCCACATATTTTAGTGGTTCACAGTTCTGGCTCTGGAGTCAGACAGGGCTGGGTGAATGTCCTGGCCGTGCCACTTACTCATAGGTGATCTTGAATAAGCCACTTGTGTAATCTGAGCCCCCATCTTCCTCATCTTCAAAATGGGAGTAATGATAGTTCAGACCTAATAGATATGGAACATGGATTGAATGAGATAACTGGCATGTGGTCAGTGCTCAATTACTGTGAGCTATTGTTAGGGTTCGAGTCGCTTTACCTACATTGTTAAGAATTAGAACATCCCGAAAACAGAGCCCTGCATATGTGCTCTAACCACGATCCACAGGCAAGCTGTCATTTTAAAACGCAATCATCTGGGGTCTGCTGGTTAGTCCTCAATAATCACCTTCTATTACAGTCAGATTAGATCTTCAAGTGGTGGCAGAATGCCAGTTTTTCTTACAGTTCTCAGTTTCCCATGCCTTCCAGTGGTATTCAAAATACTTCACAATTTGACTCAAGAAATTTAGCACATCTTCAGAATAAATTATTCTTGTCATTAGCACATTACCACTCAAGAAAGTCTGTATAGGAGCAGAATGCCCAGAGTGAAATGCTCTATGCTCATCACTTGTGAGCACCACGAGTGTGAGAATGTTTTTGTTTCAGTTGTTGCTTTTTGTACAGCAAAGCTAAAAGCAGGACACACCCGATGGTGTTTGTTTATCTTGTGACTAACGAAGTTAGCAAAGATCTAGTTAGGACAGTTCAAACAGGCAGTAAGATAAGGATACTGGCACAGAGAAAAGTCACAGAGGCAATATCTCCTGATAAAAGGACAAATGTGACCAAGATGTAACCATCTTACCTTTCTTCAGGTTACATATGTAAAGGTGTCTGACAATGAAAACGTTCCTAACTTGCATTGTGAGTAAAGAAATCGAAAGGAAAATCTATTTTGGTTATTTCCATAAAACTTCCTTTTGATGTGGACTAAGATTCATCAGCTTTCCTACCCAGTCTCAGTCCTCTAATTGTCCATCCACTCCATCATGTTCTTCCTTTGCGATGCTTGTTACGTGCAGTTTAGCACATGACAGATCATTTTTACTTTATAGGTTTCCAAAGGTGATAATTTCTTGCATTTTACATGACTATGTATACTGCAGATGAAATATTGCTTCAAAGTAGCTACAGTTTTAAGTGCCCAAATTGCTTACATATGTATATGATATCTTATTAATATATAATAAGATATTTCAGGCCTGAACCCAAACTAAAATTTCTTCCATTAAAAGGTATGTGCACTATTTACTTTGAAATGAATGCCCTATGGATCTTTAAACCTAAGCTTGGAAAATAGGAAATAATTCACTCTGGCTTGAAAAGGGTGGGGATTTCTTTGTTTCTTTTTATATTTATTCAGGAAAAGCTGACAATCGTCTCACATTAATGAACTACACCATCAATCACAGTGTTGACAATGAGCGGAAAAGAGAGGTATATGTCAGGCTGACGGCATATTGCCTTTTTGAGCGAGGGCATGGCTGTTTATAGCACTTTCGTTGGCAAAATTCTTTTTGCACTGGAACAGAAATAGAAAGAAGGATTAGAAAGGCAGCCAGTGGAAAGAGCTTTATGTTTTCAAATTATGGAAAAAAATAACAAGGAAAAATTGAGAAAAGGTTATTTTGGTAGGTTGTGTACCTATCTCACAGGACTTAGAGAGTAAATGGAAAATAAGGAAAAAAGGGGGTTTCTTTTATCTCTCTCCTCATTATACAGGGCTTTGTCTTTCCCTAAGATCAGAGCAAAAAGTTTTGAAGATTATATACATCTTCATCTGAACCCTGAGACTAGCACAAGTAAATTGATAGTAATTGGTTTACTCTAAGCATCCACTTCGAGTTAAACACACACACACACACACACACACACACACACACACACTCACACACACACACACACAGGTTTGAGCTGATGATTGACAATGAAAATGACTTCAGTGGCCCCAGGAAGTGATAGAATTTTCTCCCTCTCTCTATTCTCCTCTAGTATCAGTTGGTAAGAAGGAAGCTAAGCCCTGGTTGAATCACTGTGCCAGGCAATGTTTTTGTGAATTGTGACTTAGACCAAATAGCCATGTGTCCATATCACTCATGAGAGGAGGCCACTATCATCTCTCTTTTGGGGACAATTTCTCCTTTATTTCAAAATCTGAACAGCTCTCAGTTGTGTCAACTTAATAAGTTGGCCAACCAGGACAAGATGGTTATATCAGCAGCTAGTAATTATTAAGAATTTATTATGTGTTAAGAACAGCCATTGCTTCATATAATTCTCATAATAACCCTGTGAGGTGGGGGAATGTTGTCACTTTTACAGACAAGGAAACTGAGGTTCAGAGAGACGGAATGGCATGTGCAGGGGATCGTCCAGTCAATGAATGCTGAGCTAAAATTCGTGGGTCTCTCTTAACTACAGATTCCAATCACTTCAATGCTACACCAGTGCTTTTGGCCTCAAATCTTTTGGCCTCGGGACCCCTTTACACTCTTAAAAATTATTGAAGATCCAAAGAACTGTTGTTTATGTGGCTTAGATCTATCCTTATTCATTCTATTATAAATGGAAATAAAATACTTACAAAGTGTTTCTTATTCATTTAAAAATGATGATAGCAAACCCATTACATGTTGACAACACATCATAAAATGAGAAATAACTTTATTTTCTGAAACGAAAATGTTTAGTGAGAAAAGTGGTATTGTTTTACATTTTTATAAATCTCTTTAATATCTGATTTAGTAGAAGACAAGATTCTCATGTTTGCTTCTGTGTTAAGTTGCTATATGTTATTTTGGCTAAACTATATGAAGAAAATACAGCTTCATAAGTATATGCAGTTGGAAAAAGAGGAGTGTTTTAATAGTTTTTTTTTAAAGATTATTGTCATTATTCTTTGATAGCACATCAAAAGTCAAGAAGTGGTAGTTTTTAAAAAGTTAGTTGTAGTGTTGAGTCTGAACTCAAATTAATGAACTTTCGGTATTCTTTGCTTTTAAAATTTATTGGTATATCTTTCTCTTTGAATGGGTGTTTAATCTGTCTTAATTTTGCAATATCATACATTGATTATTTGGAAAATATCAGTTCACCAAGTTATGTTCACTGAGCCATATAACATATTTTATTCTACAACATTAAAAAATTCTTATTTACTAATATTGCAATCAGCCTCATCAGAAGAAGGTAAGCCGCCAAGCTCATAGTGGTAGATACAAGTTTCCAAAAATTCCAATTTCACTTGAAAGCTTGAGTTTTATCATTGGCTATACATGACTATCAACTGTTTTCCTTGAAGTGACAGTCTCACTTTGCTCATTTTTGAGAGGATGTTTGCCAAGTATCCAAGTTTGAGTAATCATTATTTGTCGATTGTACTTGCAAGTTAAAATAGTGTTCTGCAAAAAAGGAGCTAGTTCAGGCCATAATTCCAACAATTGCACAAGTACCTTACCTAGACATAACCGTTGTGCTTCTGCATGCAGCAGAAAGTTTTATTTGCATATCCATTTCATCTCACAGAATATTAAGAAGTCATATGAAGGGTCAAGATTTAATAAAATGTAGTGTTTTAACAAAGTTTAATAAAATTAATAATTTTTACTATTTCATCAAGAACTTTCTTAAGTGAAATGGTTTTTATATGGTATGCATGTGTGCCCATGTGTGTTGGATTATGTTTACTGTGAATTCAAGTTGGCGAAGAATACAATGACTGATAAGTGTGGTTTGATGCCATTGCCTTGTTCTGGATAAGGCATCATCATTGCTTTATTCATCACTGCTTTTGTAGCTTTCGTACAAATGTCAGCACAGTAGTTTCATTAGGAAAATAGTTCTGACCTCATACATCTCCTAAAGGACACTCAGAGCCCTTCAGTGTTATGTGGGATAACATTTGAGAACTGCTGCTCTACCCGATCCTACCTGTCAAAAATGCTACTCATGTACGAACAACTTCCTATAGCAAACAGCAGGAAAAGCAAACAGTAGGGCAGCAAAGCAGTTGGAAAAGAGTTATAAGAATATTATTATTCTTATAATGAAATTTTCATACACATATGTCTATAATAGCAAATAAAATGTTAGGTTTTTGAAATTTTCTTATTCAATCCTTCTGTTTCATTTCATATAAAGAAGAAAAAAGGCTCCTGTAGATCAGAGGATATCAAACTTTTGAAGCCATCAACGACAGCTGACCTTAGTTTTCACTTTTACCATGTCAACATTGAAACATACTGATTTGCTGTCTGTTTACAATCCCAAAGACTAGCTACTTGGAATTGATTTAAAATATTTGTGTATAGTTACAGCATTTTAAGAGGCAAAAAACCACCAATTTCTCATGAATTCTTGGAAATATTTATTTTCTGTAACTGAAAACATCTTAAGTTCCCTCTCAGCCAAAAGACAGACGATTTAAAGACCAATCCTTTAACTAGAGTAAGAGTTTTCCAAAATTTAAACCTAACATTTGATTTTGAAAGACTCTTAAAGAAGAGGCCTGATTTTGTTAAAGTGAAGAAAATTTTGGATTTTTATGGAAATTAATAATAAATACTAATATTTTTGGATTCCTTCCTTCCTTCCTTCCTTCCTTCCTTCCTTCCTTCCTTCCTTCCTTCCTTCCTTCCTTCCTTCCTCCCACCCTCTTTCCTAATGACTATGGACCTTATTTTCTATTCTGGAGAGTT
>NW_011888811.1:8255688-8290682 GCF_000151845.1 Pteropus vampyrus
CTTCCTTCCTTCCTTCCTTCCTTCCTTTCTTTCTTTCTTTCTTTCTTTCTTTCTTTCTTTCTTTCTTTTTTGAAATGACTATGGACCTTATTTTCTATTCTGGAGAGTTACACAGACTCAGAAATTGTTGATGTCTCAGGCTGGAGCATAGATAAATCTCAGAGTCGAGTCTCTAGGTAGGAGCTGTCAATATGGGTCTTTCATTCTGTTTCTTTTTCTGTGAGATTTTTTTTTTTTCTTTCAAAGAGAAAATGAAACAGAAAAACTCTTGTGTGTGCTTGAGGTTCATTCACTGCAATCTGAGAAGCGTGGTATTTGGGCTGAGCCTTTGAAGCTTCCGTGACAGAGAAATGGTTAGGATGTAGGCACTAAATTTTTCAGGTTGTGGATATTTTTCAGGAGTAAGTGAAAAGCATGCATAATATACTCTGCTATCAGGCATGGTTTGAGAATCGAAAGCCTGTCTGATCAAGTCAGCAGCGTTTCCTCGAATGTGGTGAGCTACCGGAGGATGTACCAGCATTGGCCTGTAAGGTGACTTAGGAGACACATCAGCATTTTCTGTTTAATCATTATATACCTACTTTTATGATTGTCTTCATTTGCTGGTTTTCTATGTATAACTTCCTTTGAAGATAATTTTACTTAAATAAAATGGTGGATCAGTTTAAAGTAAAATTAAGTAAATGATAAGGGAGGTAGGTAGATTGGCAAAGTGATATACAATGGATTGAAGTCTGAGGAAGCCGAAATAGTTCAGATGTGTTTAGCACATTTATTTACTTATTCAATGTTATTTTTTGAATGCCTGCCTACTCTAGGTGCTATGCATTCAGCAGTCAACAATACAAACAAAGTTCTTGCCCTTGTGGAACTCATATTCTTAGGTGGGGAAGATATAATATAATGTCGGGTAGTTAATGTTATAAAGAAAAGTTAAGCAGGGTTTGGGGCTAGAGCTTGAAAGGAGTACTATTTTTGAGAAGGATGAGGGAAAGCCTTGTTGAGAAGGTTGTATTTGCAAAGAGACCACCATGGATTGAGTTTAGTTCATTTTAACAAATATGTATTTATTGAGTGTTTGGCTCTGGAATACCAATATCAATAAGTGGTCAGAGAAACTCAGAATTGGGGGGCAGGGGCAATAATTAAAGTTTAATAGGATGGAGTGCAACATAAAGATGTAAGGAGAGAACATTTTGGTGCCAAAGAGGAGGGGAATGGCTATCCCAAGCGTAGTGTCCTAGAGGAGGTGATTGCCCTGAGCCACATCTTTCAGAATGGGGAAGAGTTAGCAGGAGAAGGAGATCGTGGGAGGACGGAGTCCTTTACAGTAGAGGAAACGTCATGTGCAAAGGTGAAAAACATTCTTAGTAAGTGAAATCTGGATTTCGGGGGATTGAGAAATAGATGGAGGGTGAGCAATACTAAGTATGTGGATCAACAAGTTTTATAGAATTGGAAACTGCAGAACACTTTGCTCTGGCCTCTGCTCTTCTGAGGGCCTCAGTTTGGCCCACCCCTGGCCAGACCCCTACCTAAGGAATGAAAGTTTCATTGGGCCACCTGGAACCTGTGCACCTTATAGATCACACTCAGAGTTGTTGGCACCCAGGAATTTGATGCCTCACTGAGACCACTTCCAAAGCCTGCATGGGTCTCTTACCTGGTCTACCTTTCCAGGAAGTGTCCTGGTATGTGCATCCCAGTCTTGAGGGGACAAAGGACAGTTTGTAGAGGATGAGGAAAGAAATTGGATGTGAGGGCTGGAGTGTTCATACGTTTGAGTGAGGCCACTTGAAATGCTCATCTGAGCCAGAGGTGGAAGGAGAAAGGGGGTGACATGTGATGGGGCTGGCCTCCCTGGACCACTAAGCTCTTGAGTGGAATTTCGACAAGTCCAAGAATTCTGAAATCAAACCTGGCCTTCCAGGTTGTTATGAAGGAATATTCATCAAGAGAAGAGGTCTAATATAGTTCACTTAAAGTTTGTCTTATACCTATGACATATATAGACATGTGGTATGTGAGTCTCCTTATGTTAGGGATGGGCCTGAGTATCATGATACTTTATATTTGTTGCTTTCAAACTAGAAATACAGTAATAATTGGTAGCAGTGTCTAATTCCTATAGGGTTACTTAGGCATGCTTTTATCTAATTTGCAGGGGGTTTTTGAGAAATTAAATGAAAATTTGCCTCAATTCCCATTATTTCCCCATGTTTTTGGCCTCCTCATTACCTTATAAATTCACATCCAGAATTGAATTAAATAGTTAAGAATAAGCTTATATTTTGAAATAACTTTTAGAAAGCAGATTTGGTTAAAGTAAAAGAAAACCCTACTTTTTTGGGTAAAAGAAATCATAATATTCCAAAGCCCAAATCTAAATAATAATCTTTGGGATTAGCCTATAGAGTAAAAGTTAGTTAAAATATTTCATAAAAATTATGAAAAATTATACAAAATCATCATTAATTTATCAAGAAAGTGTATCAAGAAATGATACTCTTACAAGTTAAGAAGTCCTGAGCATCTTTCTTGATTTGATTAACAAATACTAAGTACTTCCAGAAAAATTCCTTTCCTGATAAAAAGATCCAAGAAATCAGTATGATCACCAGATTTATTCAATAAAAGAAAGGGCGTAGGAAAGAGTATGTTCCAGATAAGTCCTGTGTCATACTCCTGAAAGCCATGAGGTCACCAGTAAATTAGAGCTGGATTTGGGGCTTAAAATGTATTCGAGTTGAAGGTGGGAGGCCAGACTGCCAGAGCAGGCTTAGACCCTCCGGAGGCTAAACCCTCATTGTGGCAACACTTGACCCATCATTGCATCCCAGGAATCCAGTAGGTTTGAGCTAATACATTTTAGGAGTCCCTATGCATCATGCAACAAAATTGCATTGCGTGTTTCTGACTAAAGATGAGATCATTTTTCTTAGCTCATGGTTTCGGCTCAGACCACCCTACCCGTAGGTGGAGTAATATAGAATGTCTGTGCACTGGGATATGAAGCGGGAGAGAACTGAGATTTTATCATTCAGCTACCCTGAGCCAGGCAGGGTACTGGGTTCTTTCTTTAACTGTCCAATTAATCCTCACAATAGCCCTGCAAGAAGATTGGCGAGGTTGAAGAATATATCCGAGCTCACAAAACTTTACCAATGGCAGATCCTGGAGTCATACCTCTGTCCATATGATGCCTATTATAGGCTCTTTCCTTGGCACCAGACTGAGGGGAGATGAAAGCTGTATTTGCCGTGGGAGATCATTTAGCCTCCTAGATTCACAGGGCCCAGAGGGACTTGATGAGTCTATAGTCACAAAGTGCTTCTGTTGCTTGCATGCCCATTGCCACATTCTCAGCAGATCTAAGCCAAATACATCTAGAGTCTTCCCCATTGTTGCTCTGCTACTCTGCCTAAATTTTTTCCTTCAGTGACTGTTCCACAATGAATCTCAGTCTCTTGCTAAATAAAGGAGGATGCCATTAATACCTGGGTTCAGATTATTTTACATCTGTATGTAAGAATCCAAGGACAATAGGATGTTGAGGAGAAGCAGAAAAGGGGAAATCTGGTCTCCAGGGAAGGCCCTGGCTTACCCTTTCTCCAATTTCATACCCCTTGGTTCCATTTCTCAAGTTCCCACATCCAGGAAAGGTGGATCTCCAAGACAGAGACTGATTTTTCTTCAAAGCTTGGCCAGGATACAAGGGGATGGCTTGGACAAAGCTAAAGGATAACCAACCAGAAGGCACTCGCTTCTATTAATCAATGGCTATTCATTTACCAGAGGACTCTCTCTGCTCTGAGCTTGTTGCTGGACACCAGAAGTATGCTTATTATGAAACTGTTGCATTTCCGAAATGTTAAATCTAGAATTAATTTTCAAAAATAAAAATAAACGAGAAGAACTTGCTTTCTTGTTATGGATTTTTACATGATGAGAAGAATCAAGTCAAAAATTTCTACATTGTTAGTTTGAATGTTCAAACATCAAAACGAGCTAGGAACTTATCATTTAGCACTGTTTAGAGTAATGAATTCTTACCTAATGAAAAAAAAGTCATTCATGAATTTTCTGCTTTAATAGTTTGAGCAAAATGGTGGTTTTTTTTTTTGCCCTACTGGGTCTTTTAATATAATGGTATATTTGAGATTTTGAGTTAGCAATGAATTTCTGATAAAATAACCATTCAAATGATGAAATGTAAAACAGTAATGCAAGATCAGTCATTCTCGTTATGAGGCATTAGGCTAATAGGATGTAAATGTTAAAGTCAGACAAAACTTTAGACATAGAGTTCTAAGAAATATGACACTTCTCTCAAAAGAAGTACAAATGATTTTTCCAGAGATGTCATTAGCAGAGTAGACCCTGATGTCAGGGATTGCTGCCCACAGGTTGTGTTACTGTTTATAAAGCCTGTGGTTCTGTTAGCACAGCCCCCTGTTGCAAGGTACGTTCAGATTTTTCATGGTGGACTTTGTAAGATGAAAGCTCCTTTGACTCTAAGGGCAAGAGTTTAAAGCGGTAATAACACTGACTTAGCTGCTGGATTTGGGTGAAGACACTCTACAGCAATAACCAAATGCTATTTGGAATCTGATTGCTCATTGCGCCTATAGAACATTGGGTTGAGCTTTTTAGTCTACTCAGATTGCTGGAGTTTCCCATTTATCTCTCCTTGGTGGAAATTGAAGAGGAATCTCACAACCATTTAATTTGGTGGCCTCAAGAGTTGAGAGACATAGCTCATGTTGTCCTCCCTCTGGAAGACAGTCACTGCCCCTTCTTCCTGGGAAGTGTGGGAACCAGCATCAGAATGAGAAGAGAACCCAAATAACTCACCCCATCTTCTCAGCTGCTATGAAAACAAACTAGGGTCATTTCTCTCCAGTGATAAAAGTAAAGGGAGATGTTCATAATCAGGTCCTTTATGTGCCTGCCTATTTACCTGGGATGGGCTACTTTCCTTAACTGGCCCTTTTCTCCCCAGTTGGACTGGAATTTGGGGGTTTCAGTCGGGTTTGTTTAAGCCCTTAATCTGTTGGTTCTGGCCATGATCTGAATTT
The DNA here is from genome assembly GCF_000151845.1 of Pteropus vampyrus. Taxonomy (NCBI): domain Eukaryota; kingdom Metazoa; phylum Chordata; class Mammalia; order Chiroptera; family Pteropodidae; genus Pteropus; species Pteropus vampyrus. Next base: position 8,260,770 of record NW_011888811.1, read on the forward strand.
GTTCCTTAGGTTTACTTTTGCTGGTTTGAGATTGTGGTTCTCAACTTAGGGTTGAAAGACTGGTTAGAGTCAGAGAGAGAGTGTCAGTGGTAATTGCTTTGCACATCGCAAGGTGCTTTCTCATTATTTCATTTTAAATTCAAAGCCATTCTTTGAGGCTCACAAGCCAAGTATTATAAGTCCCATTTCACAGAGAAGAAGAGAAGGCTCAGAGTGGGTAAAGGACTGTCCAGGGCCATTCAGCTAGTTGGCATCTACTTCCAAGTATTAATCCCACTGCTTTCTCCACTAACCATCGTCCTTCCTATTATCATTGTTATTTCTGTGAATAGATTTTTACTCCTCTATTTCTCAGTTGAAAAATACTGAGACTTTAAGAAACTTTTTTTTCTTTTGATAATCTATTGATTTAGTAGCTGAGCTAGATACCAACCTTAAACCTCTTTGTAGACCATGCTCAATCCCTAACAAGTCTGAAGGAAACAGCAGGGCTTTTAGTGAAGATAAATCCTATAAAATTACATTTCAGCAGCAAAATAGACAAGCACAGTAATTTTGGTGTAAAATGTGCAAAGTCTTATTTACGGAACATCTCATGATGCTGTTCCCAGATGTCTTTTTAAAGAAATTTTTAGTTACATGCAAAGGAACTGAAAACCAGGAATATAATTGGTAAGAAATGTAAATCTGTCCAAAAAAAAAAAAAAACAATTACAACTTGATGAGATATATATTTTCTCAGCATCAGCATAAAAGAAAGAACATTCTGATCCAGAAATGGTATGTAAGTAAATAAACTTTAATTGGTTTGACAATGCCCCTTTTCCTGGCAGTGCCAAGAATCCTAGCATTATAATTACACAGTTCTGGGCAGACATGTGGTTTCCATTAAGAAAGACTGTGATTGACTGAGTTCACGAGGCATGTCAGAAAAAACACACCAATGTCTTTATAAGAAGGGAAGAGAAATAGATCTAAATGTATTTATAACTTCACAAGGTACACATTCACAAACAGTTTGAAAGGGCATACATTTCTTTAATTCTGATGGGAAAAAAATCATTAAGGAAAGCCATTCGGGAGCATTTTGGCCTCTGCTTGTATATGAACTCAACATAGTTACTTGCATTTAGGCAAAAGAGATGCCTTTTGCCCTTACAAAGATTTATTTAAGGGTTCTGTAAGGAAAATGTTAAGAAATGGCTTTATCATTAACAAAGATTTTTGAGATCCATTCTCTCTTAGCCCCGCATGGTGAGCCAGGCAGGGTTTACATTCTCCCGCAACCCTACCCCCACCCCAACTTTTTAAAAGGAGAGGAAACTGAGATTTAGGAAGTTAGTAAGTTGCCCAAGGTCTCAGAGCTAGTAAATGCTTTTAATTTAAAAAGTGTTGCAAAAACATTGGAGGGGGCGGATTGGGTAGGTGGAGAGGGGCAGTTAAGTCCTTGCATTGTACAAATGCCAAAAACTCCACAGGTAACACAGATAAAACTTAAACAGTTTAAATTTTATATGCAGAGGGATAAAACTAGCTAGGTTGGAAAAGGGCGAATTTCCTCCAAGGACATTTTAAACCAAAACCTAATGACTTGCCTTAATCACCCAAAGTGACTAAAATATTGAGTAGTTTATTTTCTGCTTTTGCATAAATACTTTTAAGATGACAAACATTTTCAGGCCTGCCAAATACTGTCATAGTTTGGCAATGTTAACTTCTCAGTCTTGATATATTTTTTGACAACAGAACAATTGTGTGTGTACTTTTTCTTTTTCTTGAAAAACATTTTGTCAAGAAGTAGTGGCAAAACATGTGGTAGTGTTTTTAAAAAGACTGTCTCTAAAAAGGCATCTCTTACATAAAATATGAGATTTTTCAACTTAAAAAGTAAATGAGTGACTTATTCAATGGAATGTCTCAAACTGTTTTTATAAGCGGCAATTCAAATATTTTTAAGCAGCCATCTGGTGTGCTAGAATGGATATGCAAAATATTATAGTTTGAAATTAATGAAACAATGCCTATGATGTCAGCAATAATAAAAATAACAATGAATAATAGCTACTATATATCAAGTACTTACTATGTGCCAGGCGCTGTGCTCTGTGGTACATATTTATTTAATACTATCATCAGTTCTAGGAGATTATTAACCCTATTTTACGGATGGAGAAACTAAGGCTCAGCAGTAAATCGCTCAAGCTTACACAGATATTAAATAGCAGAACTGAGACTTATTAGTCCCCTCTCTGCCCTGGCTCCCCGACATTGCTATTCTGCTGCTCTTTCTATAGTGACTGGACATTGAGGCATTCACCAGGTCCTATGCCTGAGGCTCCATTTTGGCATCCATTTATGGAGTTCTTGTACATTTCATTGGCTCTTGTTATCACTTGGCTCATCAGTGCGTAAGGAAAACAGAAAGTGATGGGTTTCCTTGAGATTAGCCCATATCTAGAGTTAGATTATCCCTGACATAGCAGCCAGGGAAATATAGAGCCTTGAAGGACCGTGTTATAGAAACAGAGGAATTCTATTTTTAGCCTATATCTTTATACTTCTTACAAAAAAAGTGAAAATACATTCACGTCTGCCCATTCTAACAATAATTTCTATTAGGTTTTTAATTCCACATTCCCATGGGTAGTGACAGACAAGGAGACCAAGGCGCAGGGAGGTTAAGGGCTTTGCTTGAAGTCACTCAACTATATTTTACTTAATTTAGGCCTAGAAACTATACTTTTGGGCTTGGAGCTCAGTTCTGTATGGAATCACATTGCCTCTCAAAGCCAAGCTCGGTGTTTATTTTCCAGGATTGAACGGGTGACATTTCAGCGAGAGCCAGTCTTCAGATGACTATTCTTTGGTTTCACCACCATAGTGCAGGCCTTCTTTACTCCAGTAGCCTTCTAACTTGCCTCCCAGCTTAAAGAGTTTCCTCTTCTGATCTGTTCCTCTGACTGCAGCCAGGGAAGCCTTCTTTACACAGCACTTCTGATTATCCCTCTCTCCAACGAAGAGACTTCAGCTTGTGTCACAGAGCCAAGACAGCTGCGTGCTGGCTCAAGGCCTCTTGAGCCTGGTTTGCCTGGAGTGTCCCCGCAATACGCTGCACACCAGCAAAAGGACACCCTTGTGGTATCTAATGTTTTCCTGATTATGTACTTTACACTGTTCAGCCTGCATTTTGACTGTACCCCACAGATCCCCGCCCCTGTATTTAGAATTATTCCCATCCTGTGCCAGGCGGTTCCTGTTTTGCTTCCTCCTTGAAGCCTCCGCATCCATCTGTGAATCACCCCTTCCAATAGTTCCTCTGCGGTCCTGTTGTTTTTGTGGGGATTTCTTATGTCACTCATCACTTTCCACATTGCTTTCTAGTTGCTTTTTCCATGTTTTAATCCCCCTGCTAAGACTGTAAGCTCCTCAAAGGCTCTGCTATCTAGAGCTTTGCATAGAAATCATGTGCCCATAGCACTTAGCACGGCAACCCAGGTAGGCAACAGGTGTTGTCTCGAATGAGGGAAGGAATGAGTTATAGCACGTCTTGGATGCTGTTATAATAAATTAATATGTCTTGAGTGAATGAACACATGAGTGAATGGCTGTGATAGGCACTTGACCTCTCACAGACCCTTTCAGAGTCTTGAGTAGAAGTTTTGAAGTAATTACTGCTGTCCTCTGTTCTGTGCTCACGGCCACTCTGCTGTCATGGCTGTGAGCTGGATTCGGAGCTATACGAAGGGAGAGGACTTAGTGAGAAGGACTGCACCCCGGCTCCAGGTTTCTGTCAGCCTCGATCCAGAGATGCCTGCATTTGGTTTTAATTGGTGGTGGATTTCAGTGATCACCGTGACTAAGCACTTAGTCTGAGGGTTTCCAAGAGCCTCACGGCCATTCGTATCCATCATTTGACATGAAGAGATTTGTGTCTGCTCTTCAGTCTGACAAGAAATTGCCCATCCTTTGGCATGGGGACAGCAGTCTGTATTCAGGCCCAATTGTGCATTTTATTAACAATGAAGAAGCTCAGCTCTCTGCCCTGGGGATGGAAGAGGAGGCTTTACAGTGAGCCCTCATTTCCCAATCTGTTCTTTACTGTTTCTTACTGGAATGGGAGATGCAGACTATAGCTGTCCAGCTACTGTGCTATTGGAGGCTTGTGGCTCAGTTAGGTGTTGGGAGTGGGTGAGGGATTTACTGTATCGGAAAGCCAGGAAGTCGTCATGTCATCTGATGTGCCTCAGCAGTTTGCATCACACTGCAGGATGTTTCAACAATGTTTCTCTGGGGCAGAGAAGAGGGCCTCAGCCCTTGGTGGGCAGGACCAGTGATTTCTGGAGGGTTTTCTGTTGGAATTATGTGGAAGCTCGTTCAACTGGAGATGCCAGCTGAAGAATCAGACAAAGGGGGAAAATCTCTTTGAGGAATTATTTTCCCTTTCTCTCTGTGTCACTCCATTGGCTCTATTTTGTCCAACTCTAAGCCAGAAGGAGAGAAATGGAGCAAAATATTGAAAGCAGGACTCTCTCCACTGCATCAGTAGGGGCAACCCTGACAAGCTATGCACTTCTTCTCCATATTTGTATTATTATTGATATGCGCTGGGAGGCAGCCTCAGAAGAACAGTGGAGCCTATTTAAAGCCTCCTGGAATTGTATCAGCTGATATAATAGCAACCCTATCCACTCCACTGCTCACTTCTAAGGCGGAGGGTCCTTTGGTTACAAGCCATAGAAATTGATTCTTGACAACTTAAGCCAAAAGGAAGGAGTTTGTTGGAGAAATAAATGGTAAGTTTACCAGTCAGAAGAAGAGTGGAATAATTAGGTGCTGGGAAGGTGAGGATGTGAAGCAGCCCTGGGGATATGGGCCATAGGAAGTAAAGGTCTCTCAGGATGCCAGCCAAAGGCCTGACTCCTATCGTTTCCTCCTGTGTCCTACTCTTCTCGAGAGTCAACATCTTGAGAGAGAGCATTGGATTGGCATGACTTGGCTATCAGTTCCCCAAAGATCAGTTCACAAACAATGGGCCAGGGACTGTTCACTAAAGGAAAAGAACAATTGCAAAGAGACAGATTGGGCAGGAAAAATAACAGACATCCCCCAGAATGGGCCAAGTCCACTGCAAATGGGCTCACAGCTTCTTCCATCTTTCTGAGCAGAGGTATCCATCCATCCATCCATCCATCCATCCATCCATCCATCCACCCACCCACCCACCCACCCATCCATCCATCCATGCATCCATCCATTCCACTTACTATGAGCACCTGCTATGAGCTAGATAATGTGCTAGATGCTAACAATACAATACTTAATAATTCAGTTGTCCAAGTTGTCTAGTATTTATAATTTGCAGTATATTAATTCCGACTCATTTATATTTCTTCAGAAATGTTCTTATATCTTTTTTTTTTCCTGGGCAGTTGTGTCACAGCTCCCATTAATTTTCCACATACCCAAGGACACATACAATGTTTCTACTTTTCCTGGTCTTCCCTACCTACTTCTTCTGTGAATGTCTAATCATAGGAGAAAGCTCAGGGTTATGGAGCTTCAGTCTAGCTGTGTGACTTTAGGAAGTCTTCAGTACCTCTCTGTGCCTTCTTCATTCTCTCATCTGTTATATGAGGTTATCCCTGCCCCACCTACCTCATCACCTCATCAGGTTCATGGGAGGATCAAATAATGGGTGTTAAAAGGCTTTGAAAAGTTAAAAGTGTTCTTAAAATCCGAGGGAGTGTTGGGTTCTGCGGCTTTATGGTAGGGGCTGAGTGTGAGGAGCGACGACTCATAGCAAAGAAAATAAAAATAATAACGATAGTAGTCCAACTCTATCCAGTGTTTATTATCTTCCAGGCACTATGCTAAGCCTCCTAACGGATATCTCATGCAGTGCCCGCCCACTCGTCAATATGGGAAATGCTAACACTACTTCCTTTTTGCAGAAGAAATTGAAGCTCAGAAAAGTGAAGTAGTTTGCTCAACGGCACATAGTTGGTACATGAGAAACCTGGATTTTACTGAAAATCTGTCCGTTTTAGCTCAAGTAGACCAATAAATGCTGCCTGCCCCCTGATATTTCTCTAACTTTCTTAATTTTAGGATAGGAAGCTGATTGTTAATACAGAATTATAAATGTGGGTGAAAGGATCAGACAGCCTCAGCTTTAAGTGTGTCTAATACTCTGCAGCTGTGTGATCTAAGTGAGTTATTTAGTCTCTGAATCTCAGATTCTTTTTGGCGTCATGGTGGCGTTAACAGCACCTTATTCATAGGGGCATTTAACAGAAGTACACATGAAGAGCTATAAAAATAGTAATAATAATCATTATTAATTGGATGGCGAGTGATTGAATTGCTAAGCTGGGATCCAGACAAGGGTCATATAAGTCTGGCAAATCCAATGACATGAGAGAGATTAAATTCTTAGGAATTTGGTTCCCCCCTCCTCCACCTCCCCCACCCAGCTTACAGGAGTCCCCATATCTGTAGCTGTCTGACTTAACTCAGCCCTCGGATGCATTTGGTTTGGTCTGAAGAATATATATATTTTTAATTCAAATTAGATGCCAAAAATCATAAAATCAGATTTCACATTCAAATCTGTGTATCTGGCTTTTCTTAAAACAAAATAAAACAAAACAAAACAAAACAAAAGCTGGGAGAATGTATAACCACAGGTTTACCCGCCTGCCTGGCAATCCCCAGCTTTGCTGAGCTGCTCTCTTAAGGTGGAGGTGCAACTCTCCCCATTGCTTCTGGTGGCATTTGAGTTTGAGACCCTTGTCCAAGACCCACTCCTGGGAAAGCTGGGGGAGGATATAGAAGTGACGCTTTTATAAAATAAAATTTTAGTCCTGAAATTATACCTGTTCCTAATTTTATCCTGGACTTGTCATTAGCATTCACTTGCACCTGCCACGCCATGAAGTCGAGGGCAGTCCCCCTGCTGCAGACCAAGGAGGGGGGAGATGAAAGGGAAAACCGGAGGGAGAGGGAGACGGGAAACGTGTCGTTTGTTAATTAAGCTGGGAAAGGAGACAGGGGCAGGGAGAGACAGTGCTGCTTGAGGATCGGCATTTATCACGCCATTGCCCCCTGACCCAGAGGCCGCGCTGGTCGGAAGAGCCAGGCTGCTCGGAATGGCTCTGCTGATATGCTGTTCCTGGGGTAAGTGGTTATTGATGACGGGGCTTAAGTGGCGTGTGGAGAACACCAGCCCTGGGGCTAATACTCCAGGTCTGGCAGGGTACACACCCACCAGGAGCTTGGCGCCACAGTCCTACCTGTCAGAAGTTGAGCTTCATGGGTTCCCCGGCATCCAACTCAAGGAATCGGACCGTCTTCCTCATCTCCTTTTCCCAGACCCGGGACTAGGAGTTAGAAACCTGGGCTGTCTCTTCAAGATTCCTGACTTTCACTCTGATGCCTCTATTTTAATGGCTTTATTACTGGTAGGAAGAATAGGAAAACAGCTCTTGGCTTTTGTAAATAACCGTGATTTGGGAGGTGTCACATCAGCAAAATTTAGAAGGCATATTTGGTTCTAGAACTTTGAGAGAAAGAGAGGGAAGGTTTGAAAAGAAAAAGAAAAGAGAAGCAGGGAGAAAACAGAATTTTGCATGTCTTATACCCTTTTTAATAGACTATTAGGATTCACAAGATTTTAAAGATTGATTCTCTCAGTGGTTCTTCATCCTGGCCTGACATTAGGATCTCCTGAGAATCTTTAAAACAAAGCTCAGGGTGCTCTCTTTCATGCCAGGGTTTCTTTGCAAGCATCATTCTCATAATTCTTCCATGATCTTTGCCATATCCTTGTACCATCTGTACTGTTTATTAAAATGAATTTATTTACATCAACTCACTCTTTAAACTTGAATTTATTTGAAAAGGAGACTTTATGGTGCTGCAGTAAGTGGCAGTTCAGCCTCACCTGTCGTAAATGGTAGGTGACCACAGAATACATGCAATGAGAAGAATGCAGTGTTGTAATACTGTAGCTGGATGCTGGTGCCTGCCGGTGACTTAAACACGGGCGCTGGTGAGCATCGGTTGTTCGAGAAATGCTAGCACCAAACTGAGACTCTCTCACTGACTTCATCAGAACAATGATGAGAAAATTGAAAAGGGACAGACCTTCTCACTGTGTGGTTCAACGTTATGTAAGCTCATGTACTTACGACACTAAAATCATCCTGAGCACATCATTGGTACTGCTTTCTTTGCCTTAAAAAAGTGGGACTTAAAAGAAAAATACCCCCCAAAAAAGGTCAAGTCTTAACAAAATAGAAAAATGAAGTTTCAACTCAGGTCAACAGACAAGAGACTTGAGAAACGCAGAGAATAGAAATTAGAAAGCTGAAGTAATCATGAACAGAATCATAGAAATCACTTTTCAGACCAGGGGAGGATATGAATGTCTTTGACTTGGGCTTCCATGGTATATTATTGTCAGCACCCTCTGCAGGCAGTGGGCCTGACAAAAGCCGTCTGCTGAATTTAGAGGAGCTCACGACTCTAAAGGGTTACATTAGATATTTTACTCTTTTTGGGAGTCCAGGTATGACCTGGATAGTTATGAGATTCATGGGAAATCAGCTGCTAACTAAAGGACTAAAATATTATTATAACAGTAACCAGCATTTTAATTCAATTTTTTGTTACTGAATTTCCATTTGAAGACACCATTCTATTTTATTTGGACGCGCACACACACACACACACACATACACACACAGTTGCAGGATGAGATCGCCCAGATAAAGTACTAAAATACACTCGAGTACGTGTAAACATGGCCTACCCTAGGCCTGGAATCTATTTATTCTAGGTTTTCGGTTGAGCACATTATCTCTGGTTTGGTCATCACCTCCTCCCTCCACACCCCCATCCCCACCCATTTGTTAGCTTTCACTTTCCAAATGGAAATATCTGCTTCTTATTCCCTTTGATTTTCCAGAGACATTAGAGCCGACAGGGAGTCTCAGTCATTGGGTCAATACTCTTTGATACATTTACCTAAATGGCATGTTCTCCTTCATGTCGTTGCATCCACGCAATAATTAAATGTCCCTTCAAACAGTATTGAAGGTAGATAGTCTTTGAGCTTATTGCTTAATTAGTTCAGGTTTGTCCTATAGTTTCCCATCACTGTGCAATCAATAGTACTCCAGAGAACATTCCACCACTATTGGAAAAAGATGCCTCCCGTGTCCTCGAGTGGATGCAGCAGAGTCAGATTGTGTTGTCACTTAGTCATGTTGGAAAGAACAAGTCAGTCATACTTTCAGAGAGCTTGATAAGCAAATGTGCCTCTTTGGAACACACTTATATACAGAAACAACCTCTTCATGCTTCCTTGGGGCCTATTTTTCCTTTCTTCTTCCATGCCTTCAGGTTACTAAGAATTTCAACCAAATGAAAGATAGGGCTTTTTTTTTTTTTCAAGGCTTGCTGCCAAAGGGAACCCTTGTGCTATTTTACTAACCTTCTGGGCTGTCACAGTAATTTGCTAGAAATGAAAAGCTGATATTTTCCTGACAAGAGCTCTGTCACCGGCCTGAGAGCATATGGACTGAGAGAGTCAGCAGCCTTCATGAGGTGCGTCCAGGACCTCTTAGATGAAATGTGGCCCACAGGTCGGGTGCCAGGGAAGACGGGTCCTGTGAAGACTCAGCTCACATCACACAATGTTTGTTGTGTTGAATTTCCTTCCACGTTCATACTGGTTAAATCAAGAGCTTCATGCCTAGGATGCTGGGTGGAAGTTTGGTTCTATTCAGACTACAAAAATCTATCTTTTCTCTTAAATACCAACTGGATTATATTCTCTGAATCAAGGGATCGTGGCTATTTTATTAAATTACTTCTAGTCACGGAGGGGTTTTCAAAGAGAACAAACTGGATTTATGATGGAAAAATCCAAGTATGGTAATAGATTGGGACTGCCTTGTAAATGGGCAATTTTGTTTAGTTATTAATTCATTTATTCAACAAATATTTATCAAGTATCTGCAATGTGTCAGGCACTATGCTAGGATCTGGAGATATAGCAGTAAGTAAGGCAGACAAAATTATTGCTTTCAGGTATAGTTTAATCGTTTTAATCTCTACATTCTCACTGCCTAATGCAATGTCTGACATATAATAAATAGTTCCTTAATAAATAATTGTTAATGTGAAAAAAGTGTATGTATGTATGCCCAAGTGCATCCTCTCCATCAGTGTTTTTAAACTTTGATCAATCTGCACCTGTGATTGAGCCTTACTGTGCAAATAATACTAATAGTAACAGCTAATATTTTAATAAATGTCAATTGATTTGCATGCACTAATTCATTGTCTCAAGGCACTTATCTATTTGACCTAGGATTTCTAAAGACATTTTTAGGCGTGTTCCAAAACCTATTCACTTTTATTAGAGTTACAATTAGTTTGTGGTTTGGTCTAGGCTGTTAGTAACTTATTTTGAATCCTTTTCTGCAAGCCATAATTTGACAGTTAAGTCTTACATGCCTAGATCATGTTAGGCACATGGTAGGCACTCAAGTAAATTCTGGTTGAGTGATATGGATGCAGTTTATAAATGATGTAATTGTGAGCCTTACCTAGCTAAACCTTGAATCAAGTATCCCAGATCTTTTAATAATGACATGAAGTCATTATTCAATCTTGTTTTGCTATACATGTCTCTTTAACCCTTGTTTGTTTGTTTGTTTTGATAAGATTCTAGCAATGCTGTTTTGATGAAATATTTAAAACAAAACAATAGCAATTTTTCTGTCAGTGCAATTCTAAAAAGTAACCTTAGCTTATTTACACTATTTTTTTTAGGGACTTAGGGGTTATGTCATACGTACAACAACATAAAACCTTTAAAAAATCCAGAACTTGGAGTACTTGAATGTTTGTAAAGTATTTTAAAATTAATTTTTAATGAGTTTTAATATTTCAATATTGTACTGATTCTAAGTAAGAAAGTTGTTCTTATATTAGACAGTGGTGTACAATATTACTTCACGGGATAACATTTAATTAAAATACACTAATTTATGTATTTGTTTATTAGCTTTATCCCTAAAGCAGTGAGAACTTCTGCATGATTTTATGAAAAATGTAAATGAGGGTTTTGGCATCACTAATAACGTGAAATTACCATAGGTAAAAATGTATGCTTTCACTTTCATAACTTCATAAAAAAAAACTTTAAGATGTTGATTTGACATATAATAAAGATCACTTTTCAGTGAAAAAGATTAAACTCCCAAGAAAATAACCTTCTATTTTTCTAATTTCCTTTTGGATTTATTAGGTTTTACCTGATTTGTTCTTGTCTCAAAACATTTTCCCTTGTTTCTGTAATTGCAGGAGTCATTTTGATGCAAGGATATTGTAATAAGACCTTTTTTTAACATTTGGAAATAGTTAGCTACCCTTACTCAATATGGTCCACTTAGAGTATTGATGTAACAAATGAGAAACACCTTATTGAACAGTATATATTCTTTGCCGATTTTGCTTACCCCTTAGATTTTACACTCCTTGAGATTGGGCCCTGGTTTTTGTGAACTTTTGCTGCGGTTTTGACATCCTTCATATTTTAGAAATAAGCAATATTATATAGCCTTACCTAATTATTGTGGAACTCATTAGCTTATTTTTCCTTTTTTTAAAAAAAATTGTTTCAATTTCTTGATATAGGCAAGGAAGAAAAAATGAGAAGAAATGCCATACTTCAGTTTTTCAGAGTTTTATTTAAATGGTTTAGAAACAGTACACAAACACCTATTATATTTACTGGCCTGGGTGCCATGGATATACCTTCAGTAGCATCATGTTTCCAGCAGAAAAGAAAACAAATTGAAAATGCATTAAGAGAGGATAGCCCTGAGATATTTTCTCTCCATTCTTCCTTTGTTAGTTATTTATATTCACACTTCTTCACTTCACTACATTCTTTAGTAAACAGCTTGCTGGGGGGTTGATGTTTGTTAATGAACTGTCAATAAACACATGTTCTCCCCGACTTCTTAAAAAAGACTGTTTTGGGGGTGAGCCTGCTGGTTTCCAATTCCTGTTCACACAGTGGAGACAGACAGAGGAGTCTTGGCTGAGGACCCGGCCTCAGAGCTGGGCATGGCTTGCAATCACGTGGTGGAAGGCCAGCCTTTGTGCCTGGAGGAAAACAGCAGATTTTGATAGAGAGTGTAGTGTGCAAGCAGTTATTAGGAACAAGTCGGGAAGTGTTTGGAAACAGGGCTTCTAGCATTCTCAACAAAGCTGGAGGACAGGTCTCTCCAAAGAACAAAAGGCAAACACATACTTGGGGTGAGGACTTTTCTTCTCTGTTGACATAAGAGTGAGTCAGAAGCTGACCACGTATGGAGAGAGGACAGATAATAACATCTTTGTCAAGGGAAATTGGGTCCAATCAATTTCTTTTCTTTCTCCTGTTCTTGTTCTCTCGTTGGCTCTTCTTTTCTCTTGATAGCTGAAATCTCCACTGAAGTGTCTAATGAAGTCCTTATGACTATAAGATACCAACAAAGAGGAACCTCAGCCATTTGAAAATGTAACACTTTCATTTCCACCAGGATCCGCCCCAGTGACGTGAGGGCAGAGAGAAAAGATCTACACTGCTTTGGGAGGGTGGACATGGTGGAGGGGCTAGGAGCGTGCCCTTTTGTTGTTGGCATAGTCCTAAACTACAAATTTAACAAGAGAAACTTAGAATGGCCTTTAAAGAAAACTATTTATAATTTCATTTGTATTGTTACTGTCTTCTATTCATTTTGAAACAAATTGTCCCAAGAGCAACAATTCTGAAAATTTGTGCTTTGGAAAAAAAATGTTGAATTTCCCAGTACCCTTGCCGTTTTTTTTTTTTTTTCTTAAAAATTTCATGCATTGTTAGGGAAGAAAAGTCTAGTCTAACTCACAAATGCATCCTTATTCTCATGTATATTTGATACCGGCCCCAGTCTAATCTGATAAAGTGCACTTTGCCTGTGGTGTCTTACAATAAGCTGGCTGCATTAGTGCCGGGAAAAATCAATACCGATTTATAATTTACCATCGCAAAAACCTATCACTTTTTATGACCCTCCATCCTGGCTCATTAATATTACATTAAAACACACACACCCACTGCAACAGGGGGAAATTGTAGCTTGTCAGGTTTACAGCCATAAAGAAACCTTTAATTGGGCTTAGTTTGGGAATTCAGGCACAGGCTTTATTTGTTTTCTTTTTAATATATGATATTTACCTGGATAAATTTTAGGATGATGCATAATATACCTATCTATTTCTCTGAAAAGAAAGAAGAAAAGTGTGTCACAGAAACTCAGAAATACACTTGCACGTCGCTCTCATCATATACATTTTAATTGTACCTTATAGTATCGTGCCGTCTTTTCCTATAGGATTCAAACCCTTTTTACTTCCTTTCTTTTCCTTTTTGTGTGAGTGTGGGATCTCTTTCTCTGTGTGGAAGCATTCCAGCTGATGGTATTTCTCTTATCTTTTTGGCTTGTCATAGTTGATATTTATCCCCGCCCCCAGATCACAAAGAAGCTAAATGCCATCTTTTGCATTGTCTGTCTCTCAAAGAGAGGATGCATATTTGATATTTCTTCCACACTGAATGGAGAGTATTACACTGACCCTGACTGTAAACTGAGTGATCCTCTTGGTGCTGCTTTTCACCAGCAGAGAACTATAGTGTGTGTGTGTGTATGTGTGTGTGTGTGCGTGTGTGTGTGTGTGTGTTTGCGTGTGTGTGTATGTCCCCTCAATTCTTTCACCTTAAAGAAACCCCAAAAGAAAAATTAAGCAATACTCTTCCCTTAACCCAGTCTATTAAGCAGCTTTGCCCCCATGTGTTTTTAGACTTATACGTCTTATATCTAAATTCTTTCCAGATAATGTAAAAAAAAAAAAATGATGTCAGTGTTTATGTTGGCAGCCACAAGGTACTCTATTTATTTCATACTATTCAAATAGTTTCCAGGGAATTTTTTCTGTTAATATCATGAAGAACCAACCTTACCACATGGCCTGCTCTCTTTCCCTGCTGCCTGAAAGATTAAGGTCTTCCTCCCCCTCCCCAAAAGGAGGTAAAATGGGAAGTGCAAAACAGAGCCGAATAAACAAACAAACAAACAAACAAACAAATAAATAAATAAGGGGAAGGGGGAAATTCAGTGTGTTCTCAAGTGTGCAGTCGATCTGCACCATGCAGCAAATACATGTCGTGATTGGGTTTTTAAAAGACGTCCGCCTCGCCCCTGACTGACAGGGCCTATTGATTTTTTAGGTTTCTGCCGTCATCGGTTTCCAGCCTCACAGCGGCCGCGTGTCGGGGGTCAGGGCGCACCGGGGCGCAGTGAGCCAGCCCTCGCCACTTCCCAAAGTGAAGGGCCGCTGAAAGAAAATCAATCATGTCATAAGTGAGAAGCATCAAAAAATTTCCCCCCGTATGGCCAAGACCCATCAGCCTGTCTCCACTCAGTAGCTAAGGTTAGGCGGCTGTCAAGTCAGACTAGGTGAAAAGTATTAGAAACGCCAGTTAACCCCTGGGTAGACTGCAGGTGTGATGTGTTCTCTTCCCTTTGTCTGGCCATCCTGGGATGACAAGGTTGGCAGTCTTACTTAACTTTGGAGCTGGCATCACCTATTTTCCATTTCTTTAGCCTCAGTGCATCTCTCTCTTCTCTCTTTCCCAAGGCAGGATGGTCTGAGGCCTGGCACCCTGTTTGCTTAAGAACTGAAGAGTCAGAATGGATGCTTTCTCTTAGCAGACCACTGGGAGGGCAGCACTGTTGAGTTTATTTCTCTAAACGGAGCAATTCCCCCCCACTCCCTTCCTGTTTTGTATCTAGCTTTGGAAATGCATATTGCACTGATAAGTTTAATTGTAAAATTAGTTGTGCATATCACATGGTAGAAAATTTTTATTTGACAACTGTGATGTTTCTGAACTGATTGGACACTAAATTTTCTTCTCATTCAACGAAATGGGAGAAAATATATTTTCACTTTTCAGAGAAATGATCACACACCATTCGTTTAAAAATCTCTTTTAGTATTTCTTAAATCCCACATCTCTATAATTCAATCATATTATTTGGCAAAAGAAACACTCTTCAGTGTGTAGCTTGGAGAAACCCTTTTACATGTACCTTCTAATTCGGCATTTGATAATTGGCTAAAATGTCATGATAGGTACCTTATAGATGATGTCTTCTGTGGGAAAATGATAGGTTTTGATTCACATATTTTAGATTGAATTTATTTAAATCAATAAAGTTAAAGTAAATAGTTTTGTTTGCTTGTCCATGTTGCTGGACAGAAAGAGTGGATTGGAGACCCGGCTGCTGTTTGTGCTTCCCGCTCACTCAGTGCCTCTTCTTTCAAGCTTGTCTCTGTTGGTTGACACTGATTCCAGGATAGTCACTGTAAATTTAAGACCAGTTTGAGAGCGCCCCAGAAGAGCTTCTTTCTAGAAAATCCACAGAAAGAGTTCATTTGGGCGGAGGGACAGATTTTAAGATCTCCTGTTCTTGGGATGGCCACCCAGGAGCATTAGAAGAACCTGAAAAAGGTTTGTAACTTTCCACGCCTAAATTGACATTCACCAAGATGTATACTCACTAATAAATATTTTAGCCCTCTATGCTTCAAGGATTATGCTGGCCATTCCATACACATAAAAAGACAAAATGTTTCTTTAATCAGTGCTGTGATGTGAGACCGTTAAGGTAATAGTGCTTAAAACTATTAGAATCTTGAAGATATTGATTGGCTTGCTTTTGGCATGGCAATTATAATTACATTTTTAGGTTACATTTTATGGGTTTATACTAGTTATTCTAACATGAAATTGCTATTCAGAATTTTAACAGAGAGAAGAATGATCTAGGTTGAAATCCTCAGCAGTCCAGGCATCAGGGCCTGCTAATATACGATCTAATTGTGATCAATACTTTCTTTTCTAGTTTCTATAATGACAAGGCCTTTGCAATAAAAACACACTACCATCTTTTTGAAATCCACGGAATGATAAATGACCCAGGCCAACATGGGGAGGAGGACTGTAGTGTATTTTATATTCCAACTGATTTATTATGGGTTTGC
Source organism: Pteropus vampyrus (assembly GCF_000151845.1). Taxonomy (NCBI): domain Eukaryota; kingdom Metazoa; phylum Chordata; class Mammalia; order Chiroptera; family Pteropodidae; genus Pteropus; species Pteropus vampyrus. Next base: position 8,276,916 of record NW_011888811.1, read on the forward strand.
AAACATGGCTGGTGTGAAATCAAGCTGGGGGGTAGAGAGAGGGAAAAAAAGGAAAAGTACACAATATAGACATTCATTCTGCCTAAAATGCCTAGGTTTAAGTCCCATTACCATTGATGTGAGCTAAGTACTCTCATCAAGGGGCTTAGGAACCCTTCAGTATTTAGATTCTTTTTGTTACATTACAGGAAAGGGAATAAAGCCAACACAATGTACCAGTACTTTGCTGTGTATGAATGGCTAGGTCAGCCTAACTCATGTGTTACATAAAAAAGAACAATTTCATTCTGTCTTGACAATAAATGAAAGCGTGGCTTTGAAGGCGCTCTTTGCTGGGTCTATTTGCTTTTGGAGACAGCATATTGGGCAGGTTATTTCAGGTGTAAGAAGAGAAATCTGCTAGTTTCATTAAATATTTGAGACATTAACTTTCCTTGGTGTAAAACCAAGTTCAGTCACCTCTGACCTCCTTTTACCTGTACCAGGGTGCATTGCTGGCCTAATCAAACCCTGCTGGTCATTCAGACCTTCCAGGTAAGTTTTCGAGGAAGCCTAGCAGAGATTTGTGAACTCTACAGTATAAAAAAGTGAACAGGGTGTCAGTATGAGCCCCCGTTCAGCCCCGCTCCCCCAGTTGTTTCCATCCAGTAGTGTTTCTCATGTGGCTGGGGTTAGGTTTCTCAGCCTCTCCATTTTTGACTTCTCTTGTAGGTTGACTGTTGACATTTTGCTTTAGGCCAGCACCTAGTGTGAATATTACTGATGCCTTTCAATCTTCCTTTTTTCCCTTTTCTTTCTCTCCTCTCTCTTTCTTTTATTCCATCACTCACCTCTTTTTTTTCTTTCAAAAACTAGAAGTCTTTTGTTAAAAAGAGTTGAAAAAATAAGAAGGCACCATATAGCCTTCACAAGTTTGGGACTGATCCAATATGTTTTCTGCTATTTGCCAGTCCCTTGCACCTCTTAAGAAAACTTCCAGTATAGTGTTGGAGTGAGTAAATGGAATTTTTTCCTATCAACCAGAAAATATCCCATTTTCCTGCTCTAGTAAACACAGCATACAGTGAATATTAAGTACAAAAGCTAAGGGCTCTTATTCCAACATGTGTTTTCTTTGGTCAGGATTGTGGAAGGAGATACAGAAGGTATAGGAGACTAGGTTTTTACATAAGATGGTTAGTCATCTCTTTTCTCCTGAATCAAGTTTGAGACAAAAGGGACAGAGTGTTTTCTCCTCAAATATCCAATTCAGCCTATCAGATTTCCCACAGTGACTTTCTCCACCAAGGTCTTAATGTACTACTCTTAGAATGTCTCATCAGTGACCAGAGCTGATGGGGTCTTTGAACATTAGACAGTACCCATTAGTCAAGGTCCCTGGGCTAACATCTTCTGGATGGCATTTTCTTCTAAGTGTGCCATTAGTTAGTATAATGGACTGGTGTCTGTCAGCCTTTGGGGCAGGATGGAGAGAAGCATCCAAGAGCCTTTGTTAGAAGAATGGACTGTGTTTTTTTCTCCAACCTGGAAACATGTTCCCAGCAACATTTTTTTTTTTTTGAGAGACAATAAATGTTAATGGCTTCAGCGAAGTCTTTATGATCTCCCAGGTCAGAAATCTTTTCCTTTTTCCTTAAAGTCTCAAATATGGATTTATAAAATACTCTTTAGAACCATTATAGTCTTTTGGGTAAATAGTTTTCATTTTAAAACATTTTTATAATACACACATTTTAAAAAGTGTTCTAAATATGTATTTTTACGATTGATCATGACAGCTCCTTAAAGAGCTGTTATTGCCTATCAGGGAGATAATGCATGTGTGTGTTCAAGAAATTTTCTACAAAAAAAACATCTCAAAGCTGTGTATATTTCCAATGAAGATTTTCTTTCTTACCAATACACTTGAAAAATTTATATGAAACAATTGAAATTTAGATAGATCAGCAAAGTCAGATAGTTCTGAGTTGAGGATTTTTTTTTTTTTTTTTTTTTTTTGAGTTGAGGGTTTTTGAAATGCCTTTCAAATGGCAATGAGAAACTCTAGGATGTAAAGGATTAGAACTGCTGGCCACCCTTACTTGAGACGTGAACATAGGTTACCAAAGATTGGGTGACCTGCCATACTTTCCTTAAGCCTGCATGCTTTTGAAAGTTAAGAGATGAGAGTTTGATTTTGTTGAGTTCTCTGAGCCACAGGTTGCCATGTAATCATGGAGGGCTTGAAATTGGTCAGAACAGGATAACTGCTTGATGGTTTATTCAGTTATTTTTTTGAATATGTCACTGTGCTAGAAATTAGAGATATAAAGAGAATAAGCTGCATACATGACCTTGGGGAGCATGTAGACCTGTAAACACACTCAGAGTGGCAAATACTCCTATGGAGACACAAGTGAACGGAGGCACCAGCTAAGGGCACGAGGAATGAGAATGGGGTTTCAGTTCATAAGATCCAGATGTCTGCAGGTTTCCTTGGGGTGCAGGGTGGTAGCAAATAATTGAGGGTGCTGGGTCAGGAGGGGAGAGATGAAAATCAAAAGATGATGTGTATAACAGTGACAATGACGATGGCTACTACTACCACTGCTATTATTAAGAATTATTAGGCTTTTATGGGGCACTTAGCCAAGAATAGTAAATGAATGAATGTTAGCTTCAGACCATAAGTGTTTACCTTATTCAACCAACTAGTACTTATTAATACTTATTGTACGCCTTCTGTGTGCTAGTAACTTGGGGTATAATGATAATAGGGTACTGTTCTCATGAAACTTATATAGTTAGTGGGATTAGGGGGACCTGGGGCTCAGACATTAATTAAAAAATTCATACACATAAATGTGGAATCTATAATGAGATACGTTTGAGAAAGACAGGACATCAAATATTTTGTTCATTTGCTGAGACTGCCTGATTAAGGTAGGAGTGTGTCTGGTGGTTCAAGTTGGTTTAAGAGGCCAGGGAAATGCCTCAGAAAGTGGTGAGGGAAAAATAAGGGTTAAGTAGATGAAAGGGGTGGGATTGAGTGGGGCAGAAGGATATTTTAGAGAGGGATAGTGAGAAAGAAGAGAGAAAGCAAAGAATGGAAGGAGGAGGAATGAAAGACAGGATGCAGCAAGAGAGTAGGAATAATATCTTTTTTCCTTCCTTTCCCTTCCCTTCCCTTCCTTCCCTCCTTCTTTTGTTCTTTCAACAAATTTTTCTTGAGTACCTCCTAGGATCCAGGCACTGGTGTAGGTATTGGGGATTCTGAATTAATGAAATAGGAAGAAAAATCCCTGCCCTCTTGGAGCCTACATTTTAGTGGGTCTAGGGTAGTGGGGAGACAGACAGTAAACAAGTAAAACATATAGGATATCAGGCAGTGATGAATTCTACTGTGGAAAATCAGAAAATGAGGAAAGGGTGTTTGGGGTGGGGTAGGGGTTGTTATTTGAAATCCAGTAGCCAGAAGAAGCCCCATCAATATGCTGGTAATTGAGCAAAGACCTGAAGAAGCAGAAGGAGTGAGCAGATAATCTCGAGGAGGTAAAGTCAGGGCAGACCAAGTGGTGTGAGGCAAGGCTCTGGAAGAAGAGCGTGCTTCACAGGCTTGAGGAAAAGCGAGGACAACAGTGTGCCTGGAACAGAGCAAGGAAGGGGAAGAGCTGTAGGTGATGCTGTCAGAGGCATAATGGGGCCATTTGGGGGTCCTGTGGGCCATATAAAGGTTTTAGGCCTTTACTGTACGTGAGCTAGGAAGCCATTGGAAGAAAAAGACAAATAGACAAAGTTTTTAGGCAATGCAGGAGGTGTACACCAGTCATAACAGTGGGCAGGTAAATCCTAAACTAAAAGGAAGCATTTTCAGCAATGGGCTTTGACTATTTCAGGTCTTCTGGGGCTTCCTGAGTGAAACCCTAAAACCACTGTAACTTAAGATTGTTGTTGTTTTTTTTTTGAATGGCTTCTGTGTCAGGTCAAACAACAGGATTTTTAAGCTGACCTTGATTCATAAAGATACATTTTGGAAGATATCCTTTTCATCTTATTAAAGAGCTGCTTTGATAACCACATTGGTAAAATTCTGTCTGAACTGGCTGTCTAGTTACTTGATGATTGCATACCCAAATATGCAATGCCTGTGCTATATGGGTGAATGAAATAAACTCAGCTGAGGCTCCAGTGACAACGTATCCAGCTGGGAGAGTGAAAGGGAGGGGAGAGAGAAGGAGCAGCTGGAAATGCAGATTGAGGTGGGCAGGCAAGACAATGGCCTGTTGTGATAAGCACCTTTTCACAAAGGTCATCAGTCAGTCATGGAGACTCAGCTCAGACACCTTGGCTTTTGTGTAAGCTGAAGTATCATTCTGTGGAGAAGCCAGTGGGATCTCTGAAAGGGTGGCTAAAAATCACTGTGGCAATTAGCAAGATGACCGAGAAGGAGAAATTCCTTGCTATTCATTTCCAAATACTTTGTTACCCACATGTAAGAGTCCTTATGCTATTTTCCTTTCTGGCATCAGAGCTATATATTCCTTTGATATTAATCTTTGACATTGTTCTCTCGACACTAGGGAACAATTCCAAAGTAAAGGACTCCAGGTTCTCTGCACTTTTACAAGATGGATGTGAGAGAGCCCCTCCCAAGTCTTAGCTCTTTGAGGTAACACCGAATGAGTGTTCGTTTGCTGGACTTTTTAGAGGGTGCAAGAAGAATCTGCTATTTTATACCTCTTCAGGCTTCGAGACCATTTGCAGTGTCTTTGCTTGTGATCCCTTGGTCATCTTCTCCTTGACAAAATACCCTTCCATGGCATTTGTTCTAGAAAACTAAGCGGTCCTGTGAGGCTTGGGGCAAACACTCCTTACTTTCCAGTGAATATTCCTCGAGCACAGTGAGCCTCTTTAGGCCTTGACTTAAAGTGCGAGGTAACTGAAGCAGAAGCCAAGAAGACCCTGAGAGGGAAACCACTGAGAGCTTGCACTGTTGGGTCCTGGGGCTTGATGCTGAAAAGTTATTTTGCTGATGGTTGCTTGCTTTTCTTAGAGGTCCTGCTCCCAATTCTAGCTGACTTTTTACAACCACTCATTTGACTGGCCACGGAGAGCCAGAATTCACAAGCCTCCTTGGGCAGGCTTTTCCCAGGACCGATGGGAATAAGAACAAATATCACTCACTCACTAAGTGATTTTCATCATCAAAGTACTTTCTAAATATGAACTAATTCTTCTTGCAAGAATCGGGTTAAGCATTGTTATCCCCACTTTATAGATGGGCGTATCCAGATTTCATTATTTCGAAGATAGATTTTGAGTCCACGATAAATGTACTTAGCATTATATTGCATTGAAGATGAAAAGACCTATTAGATCACCCAGCATCTCCCCTCCCTCTCCACCTCCACACAGCCAGAACAGGAAGCTCCCTGCAATCTACTTTCTAGTTCTTTGGCCAGGCTTCATTTAAATGTCCCAGGGGAACCTCCCTATAAGTCTAACCTTGGAGAAAGGATCTCCTTCTAAAAGCTGCTTTTGTATTCTGGGTGCTGTGACCACCCCCCTCTGCTAAAAGGCTCTTGGAAGTGAGAGGGATATGGTTGGAAGTCTTTTTTCCTTTCTCTTTTAGGAGAATTGCAAATTCCAAGAGTCACATGTATATCTTTTCCTTTCATAGTAGATTTTTATATGCCTTTCTAGGTTTACTAACAGACATATGGGATTTTGAGTTACAGTTGGGACATGAGCTCATGAAATTAGTATTAACTGCTTTAACCCGTGGGTGCTTGTGTTTATGGAATAAGCAAGTCATAATCGCTGACCACAGCCATTAAAATCTGATGTGAGTCAACTTTGAGTACAAAGACTTTCTATAAGCCAACCCTCTTGAAGCAGAAATGATCACAATTTAATATAACGAGAATAATTAATAAGGAGTGTGCCAGTGACCTTGAATATTAATATTGTTTCCTTTTCCTGTAAACAAACTGGGCTATTTTATTATTATTTTAGTGTGTAATTTGGCATAAACACTCCTTTTCACATAATTTCCCCAGGTGACTTTTGTCTCCTTGGCAATTTCCGGCTTTAATAAAGAAAACCTAATTAAGAAGGAGCTGTTGATTGGTTTGCTAGTGTAATTAACACAGGTGATGCTAATGAGTTTCTATGAAACTAGTGGTTTATGGGAAAAATAAACAGACCGCTGTTGCATATGGCCCTACTGATATTTGCACTCTGGAAGAAATGATGATTTCCTGGTCTCCTGTGAGTGGTTTGTGGGCATGGAATAGGCAGATAAAATATTTTATAAGATTCATTAGTGGAACTAGACCAAATTGAGAGCAAAAGTCTCAGCGTTAGGCGATATTAAAAAATCTGATCTCTGGTTGTACTTGCTAGGCCTGTCTTCTTTTTTCATGTGCCTAAAAGGGGCAGATTTCTTTTGTTCGAGGTGGGTTTCTGACTTTCATCGTGGGCGAGGCCCACAGCAGACTCTGTAGAGACACTTTAATGTTCATTCTTCCCCCCTACTTTTGCCTATTAACCCTTGAAGATGCATTGCCCAGAAAAGCACATGGAGTTCCAGCAGAAATTAACTCCCGAGAGGCTTCTTTCTTGGCCTACAACTGCTTCCTAAGGAACTCTCGATATCTGCATTTTCAGTGACATCCATACTAGTCTGGTCCACCCAGAATTGTTTATAAGAAGCTAATTTTCTCTTTCTTTTTTTCTTTCTTTATTGGGCTGGCAGGGGAGGCGGGGACTGTGGTTCAGATTTCATTTAACAACAGCTTTATAAGATGACCAAAACACGGTGTCAATGCATATTTTCTCATTGTAAATTTTACTGAGACTATCTAACTGTTATTTTCAATGATTTAAAGTATCTTGCTCAATTTCAAAGTAGATTTTTGAAATCATTTACATAAAAGACCGGTATACAATAAGACCTTTGATGTTTACATAGTTTCTGGACCTCTTCCATTTTTCATTGGTGTGTTCTTCTCCGAATCAGTTTTTTAAAACTATGTTTTCTCTTCATTTTCATCTCATTTTTATCATCAGCTAGTTAATTCTTCCCCTCTTTATTTTTTTTCTGCCTCCAAAAACGCCTGTTCTACTTTGTCTCTTGTCTATTGCTCTGTGACAGAAAAGCCAGAGACATTCTCTGTCTAGCAGTGCACCTCCAGGGACATCTTTTGAACTCTCATAATTTGTATTTATTGCCACCCACTTTGTAAGTTCACAGTTTAATTTGCCAGCAGTGGCAGTGTTAGGCCGACACAGTAAAACAAGATAACGTTAAAATGTCAGAATGAGAGGGGGCATGAATGATGCATTACCCCTACTAGGACTTGCACTTGTCATTCCTTTCCACAAAGTGATGTTAACTACCTTTTGAGAGCTTTATCTGACTGGTATTACTCAGAAATAGGATCATTAGTTCACTGTTCTGATTAGGAAGTTGCTATGCTTGATTAACTCTTCTTGGACTAGGATCTCAGTGGAAGCATTAAATGAATCGCACCGACTTAGACATCTAGAACTAATTTATAATTATTTTTTTGCAATTATTTGTCGTTGTTGACATGTGTTTTTCCACGATGTGGTACTTAACGGGGATGAGTTAAACCTACTGGAGAAAAGACAAGCACGTTTGAGTTGCCCTTGTAATCCACGTTCAAGGGAAGGCCCTCTAGATTTTTAAATGTTTCTCCCTCATGGACAGATGCTAAGCCATCATTATTAACAGCATCAATGTACAATTCGGTCACAAAGCTTTTAAAATTTCTGAGTTTTGAAAATTATCCCTTTTGTAGGTTTCTCAGAATCCTTGTCTTAGGAAGGAACTCATCGAATTGTTGTTTACTCATGGTGGTGACTTCATGTGCAAGAGGCAGGGTTAACATGAGTCTTGAGAAAGCTTCCCAAATGGCAAATCTGGGGTACGGAGACAGGGAGCTCCTTCCCCCTTTCTCGTTCCCCAAACCACCTTACACCATTCTCTCCCTTTCTAAATTTTTCTTCCCAAGTTTGCTGCTGTCTGAAATCCTAGCATATTGATTCTTTGGCTTCTGATCAAATTCATAACTCTCTTTCCCCTTCTAAACACATACCTGGTACTCACACATCAGTGTAAGGTGCTCTTCAGAGCAGGTTTTGATAGGGAAAGTATTGAAAAGCTAGGAAGTAGTTATGGGCGTGGCACTGAAGGGGAAATTCATCCTAGAGCAAGGACCTTGGTGGCCATGAACGCTTAATTTGTGTTCCACAGAAAAGGGCTCCATTTTACAGTAAAGATACATATTGATTCTGGTCCACACCTTAAGAAAGAAAGCTATATTTAGTTCAGCCTTTCTGAAACAAGCATATTTTTCATTCTTGTAATTCTAAACAGAAATAGAGCTACATGGACGATTCTGGGGGTGGGCGGAGCGGGGGGGGGGTGGTCTGTGCATCTCCTGCACTACCGCGTGTACAGTGCCTACTCTTCCAGGTACGTGATATGCGTTTGGGACATGAAATGGACGGTGTAGCAGTGCTCCTCAACCCCCACTCAAGTGCTTCCCTCTAAATGTCTTATTTCCTGAAAGGGCTTTTTATCTGTGTAGATCCAGAAACTTGGGTTGTTATTACAGATGCTGCTGAGGAACCTGGGGTTACCCTGAACGTATTAACAGCACCATCTCATTATGTTCCTCTGTCATTTACTTGACATCTGCCCTAAGTTACTGTCCTTCACTCTCTGCTCAAGTCAGCCTATGTTCTCTTTGGAGATGTCTTGGCAGATAAAACCTTTGCTATAGATGCATGTGAATTAGCCTTGAGCTATTTGTATTTAAAAATGTAGCCAGGACTTGCTTGTCCTGGAAGATGATTTGGACCATGTTTTCAAGACCAAGTCAGGTGCAGAGTGTCTTTAGGGGGACAAGTTTAACTGAAATAGGGGAAGCAGGATATCAGTGTGTAACAATTCAAAGGAGAACTTGGTTTCAGGGTAACAATGACAAAACCCTAAGAGGTACAGAAAAGAGAGTATGTGTTTGGTGTGAGTTTCTTGGGTCTATTAGTTGCCTTCTAAGGGTATACTTTTTGTCAAGGTGAATCATTTACAGTGAATTCCAGTTTATTGATATTTTTCTCTGTAAAGCCTATTTTTCAGTGGTTACGCCCTGCATTGCTCAGAACACTAATGCCCTCTGAGATTTGGCTATAATGCTGCTTTTGTAGAGAGGAGAAATGAAGGCAGAGGAAAACAAGTAGTTTTCTATAAGCCTATGTGAAAAGGTAGTCGTCAAATTGGAAAGACTTTCTTCCCTCTCATACTTCTTTGAGGGAACTTTTTGATCAATATGGGTCAGGCTTGACCAAAGTTAACTTTATTTCAAGACTGCTCTCATTTGAAAGTTCCCTTCTTACGCCCTTTCTTACAAGGGATGGTTGGGAGTCGAATTCTAAAGCAAAAGCAGTTTGGCCAAGAAAATCTGAAAAAATTTCTCTACATCAGAGTTGAACATGCCAGCAAGTGCTTAAGGGACCCAACAAATGTGACTTCCCTTGAAATAATTGTTGGAGCTGAATTATGATTACTTTCCCAAATCTGCCCTTCTGCGTTACTCAAGGTTTCCTGTGTCCTGCTTTATTCCAGATAGAGAACAAAATGAAACTCTCACCAATTCTGCCTACCTTTTTCCCTCTAAGCCAAGGCTTTGCAGCACCATTAGGATGTAGATTATCATATTTAAAACCTGTGATGACACTGTTGTACCCATCTGAATGATTAATCTGCTCATTAAAAGAGTGCCGATGGGCTAGTCTAATTGGAACATGGATCTTCTTAAAGGACGTTACAGGGTCGGGAATAGGAAATATTACTCATAACATAAAGTAGGGATTAATTATGCTACTAAATACTACTGTGTGAAATTTACATATGGGTCTGGTTAGAGACAAGGATTAGAGAAAGTGTAACGTCCCGTTTCATAACATTTATGTCAACTTTAAGACAGGTGGTGTGTTCCTACTTTAATCCCAAATCTTAAATCAACATTTACAAAAGCTGTTATAAACTCAAATGCCACAGAAGGCTTAGGAGGTTGGGATAAACACAGCATGTGCATCAGTGAATCACTGCGATTTTACTGGATGGATTTTTAAAAACAATCGCAAAGATCCAAAGCTGCAGAGCAATCTTTACTCTACGTTAAACCCTGAACTTCTGGATGATATTAATCTTCCTAGAGGAGAACGAGAGTACAACCGGGATCTTTAAGAATATGTACAAAGCCACTGAGCACAAGTTTACAAGCTTTTATTTTTCTTTAATAACCTTTCTTTAAACAAATAATATGTATAAAAGATGTGAGGCAATTGTTGTAGCTGCAAAGGGGATGATGGGATGTTCCAAGCTCCACTTCAGCTTTTCTCTGCTGCAGGGACCTTGTGGCTGCAGTTAAGAAACAAAAACAAAAAGATGCCTTATAACATGGAGATGGGTCCTAGAATCTTTGGTTGAAAAGAATCTTAAAGGTTATTTATCCTCTCTCCCTCATTTTAAGGCAAGGTACACAAAGCTGATATAGCTAGTTAGGGACAAGCTGGAGCTTAACCCCCAAATTTCTGACTCATAATCCAGTGCTTTTTTTGTGAACAACATGGCATCTCTAGTCTGGTTACCAAATATCTTGTACACGTTGGATTATGTGTTTGATGCATCATATCTTAAGATATCTGTTTACTAAAGTCAGATCTGTTTGACAAATGGAAAATATATCCTTATACATCTTGAGGATTTGTTGCATTTCTACTACTTAAAAATTTGTATTCTTTTTTTTTACCTTTAGGTAGATATCAAGTCACGTGTGTAGTAAAAAAAAGGAAAGTTGTTACTTCAGAGTGAACATTCTATTGTGCTGGCTGCTCTAGCTAAAAAAGAAATGAAAATCAGGGTACTTGGTTATCAAACAATTGTCCACCTGTTTGAGGAACTGAAAGGATTCTGTATCAGTTTTTAGGGTGCTGTCAGGCTTAGAGAATTTCCTTGGGCTTTGGCAACCATGTGATGTTTCTGAGATTGCTGAGGCCGAGGCCGAGAATGCTGACTTTAAAAGTACCTTAACAGGTTATCAATTCAAGCACTTACATGCCTCTGGACCTTCTTAGTCATCTTTCACATTCTTCCTCCCCTCTCCCTTCTATTGTACTTGTCTGACTGAATAAAGTTCAACATCACCTCCCGTGCAGATTACTGCAGTAACTTCTTAGTTATCTCTGGGCCTCCAGTCTCTACCCTATTCAGTCTGTTGTCTACACAGCAGCTAGAATGATCTTTCCAAACCTTTCTGACATCATTCTCTTGTTTAAAACTGGCCGTCACTTGGATAGCCTGGCTCCTCGTTGTCCCAGAGATAAAAGTCCAAGCCTTTTAACGTTTCATGTGGTATCTTTCCTGGCCTCATTGCTCCCGACACTCTTCTGTACACTGGGCCACCTTGAGCTGACACCAACTTGCTTGCCCTCTGAGGTGGCTTTTGTCTTTGCACCTGTTTTTCTCGATAGCTGGTATGTCCTTGTGAGCTTTCTCCTTGCCTCAGCTTTCATCTGGCTATTTCTAACTTATCCTCAGGATTAAATTCAGCATTAGGTTTTCAAAGAGGCCTTTTCGATGCCACCGATTTAGAATATAGTGTGTACCCCAATCTCTGTCACAGAGCACTTTTCACATTGTGTGGTGAAGCCTTACCATACAACCCCCTCTCCCACCAGTGAGCTCCTTGAAGGCAGGGAATGTGTTGTTACTGTTTATCATGTTCTTATTTCTAAGTGCTATGTCTGGTTAAAGGGAGGAAATCAATAAATGTTGAAGAAAGGAAAGAAAGAAACTCTGGCAAGAATTTTTACTCTTTCACAAGAAAATGTTCTAATGTTCTTTGGTTAGCTATTCTGTCATATATTGCCTTTCATTACTAGCTGGATAGATGCCATTTTATATCAAGCTTTAATGTCTTGGTTTGATATCTTTGTATTTTTTCTACCTGAGTGCAATAGAAATCGGTTGACCACCACCTCCGCTAGTAGCATCTTTAAAAACACTGGTTCCCTGGTCTTGTTCCATGGTGATTTCACTTCTCTTGCTTTGTAACATATTTTGCATGTCAGCAGAGACCTGTAATCAAAAGAAGAGGCTGAAAAATTGTTTGTCAGTTGGAGAAAAAAGCTTTGTCATGGATTTGGAGTGTTCTTTAAACTGGAGTTGTGGCATGTCTTAGAGGTCAGTTCTAAAGATATTCTTGCTGTAATCTGATGTAAGAGATGAAACTTTCAAAGAAAACCTATATTATCATTCTGTGAAAGTTAACAGCAAAGTATCATTGCAAATCTGCTGGCAATGTTTGTTTTTTTGCGGTAAACCTCTGGACATTTTTAAGACTCAAAAGTGGTGTGCAGAGAACCTTTCTTTACAAGTTCAAATCTAGTGGAGTACCATAATTGTCCAGTGGTGGAACAGATAGTTGAGCAGAGTATTCTTTAGTGTATATCATTCATTCCTGGACTTCCACAGTCTGCAAATGAAAATACACACTATAGGCCACCAAGAAGTTAAAGAGACACATACGTTATTGTAGTTAAATCTTGTTTGGCCAAAATGCCAGGGAAATAGAGTGGTTCGTGAATTTTTTCCAGTCTTGCTGGTAGAAAAGTATTTCTTTGTCTTCCTTGGTAAATAATGGGCTGGTGAAGGAGATGTGAGGTAGGAGGCATAGGAAGTTGGGCTAGGTGTGAACTAACTCTTGGATATCCCTGATTTATTTCCCTAAATTATAGGGATTGGGAGCCTTTTTAGTCAGAAGGGAACTTATCCACAATTTGATAAAACTTCATCCTTGAAGAAGTGGAAGCAGAGGTCACAGAGATGAACCAAATTACAAATTCACAGGTCTAGGTGGTCCCACAGATGGGATTTATACCTAGTCCTTGGACTTCTAATTCATTATTCTTCTTACCCTAGACTGTAAGTCCCTATATGGGCTTTAGAAAGTGCTTGCTTTTTATCCTATTGTAAGCTCAGTGCGGAAAGCAATGCTAGTGAGCCGAAGAGAGAAAATAGGATGTGTTAAGTCATGGGCTGATAAAACAATACTATAGCAACACTCCGGTCTTTATGATTCTACAGCAAAACATTTTCCTGGGGAGTGTGCAGACTCAATGTTGCAGACTGGCAGCTGCAATCACATTTGGCTTGGGGAAGCGTTTTGTCTGGCCTGTTGCCTTTCAGATGGGGTATATGGTCTGCGGGTTGTCCCAGTCCCTGCTGCTTCCAGCGGCTTCACTTGGCCTGGTCTCAGAGGCTTTTGAATTAGGAGCTCTGAATTTAGTGGGATCTTTTGTTTTGTTTGAGGCTTAGAGGAAGGTAAGCCTGAGATGCCCACTTTATTTTCAACACATCTGAGAAGGGAGCTCCATCTATGGGATGGGCTGGTTGCTGACAATGTTGTTTACATACTTGGATGGATACCGCCCCTCAAGCTGCCACTGGCTTTATCAAATCACTTAAAGCAAGCCCGTGCTACCATCAACATTAGTTCAAATCTGTCACAACTGGCAACCTTCAGCATTTGTATGAAAAGATGGTTAATAGGTCTGTGCATCGGCACAGATGCAGGGCGTAAGCAAATAAAATTAGTGTATTTGTGCCACTAACCACGCAGGTTTATACAAAAGATATCAAGGTTTTCCTGTGTCATCTGTAAAAAGACTCTCTAGGATATAGGGGTTTTGTTT
>NW_011888811.1:8291612-8322812 GCF_000151845.1 Pteropus vampyrus
GATATCTTTGTATTTTTTCTACCTGAGTGCAATAGAAATCGGTTGACCACCACCTCCGCTAGTAGCATCTTTAAAAACACTGGTTCCCTGGTCTTGTTCCATGGTGATTTCACTTCTCTTGCTTTGTAACATATTTTGCATGTCAGCAGAGACCTGTAATCAAAAGAAGAGGCTGAAAAATTGTTTGTCAGTTGGAGAAAAAAGCTTTGTCATGGATTTGGAGTGTTCTTTAAACTGGAGTTGTGGCATGTCTTAGAGGTCAGTTCTAAAGATATTCTTGCTGTAATCTGATGTAAGAGATGAAACTTTCAAAGAAAACCTATATTATCATTCTGTGAAAGTTAACAGCAAAGTATCATTGCAAATCTGCTGGCAATGTTTGTTTTTTTGCGGTAAACCTCTGGACATTTTTAAGACTCAAAAGTGGTGTGCAGAGAACCTTTCTTTACAAGTTCAAATCTAGTGGAGTACCATAATTGTCCAGTGGTGGAACAGATAGTTGAGCAGAGTATTCTTTAGTGTATATCATTCATTCCTGGACTTCCACAGTCTGCAAATGAAAATACACACTATAGGCCACCAAGAAGTTAAAGAGACACATACGTTATTGTAGTTAAATCTTGTTTGGCCAAAATGCCAGGGAAATAGAGTGGTTCGTGAATTTTTTCCAGTCTTGCTGGTAGAAAAGTATTTCTTTGTCTTCCTTGGTAAATAATGGGCTGGTGAAGGAGATGTGAGGTAGGAGGCATAGGAAGTTGGGCTAGGTGTGAACTAACTCTTGGATATCCCTGATTTATTTCCCTAAATTATAGGGATTGGGAGCCTTTTTAGTCAGAAGGGAACTTATCCACAATTTGATAAAACTTCATCCTTGAAGAAGTGGAAGCAGAGGTCACAGAGATGAACCAAATTACAAATTCACAGGTCTAGGTGGTCCCACAGATGGGATTTATACCTAGTCCTTGGACTTCTAATTCATTATTCTTCTTACCCTAGACTGTAAGTCCCTATATGGGCTTTAGAAAGTGCTTGCTTTTTATCCTATTGTAAGCTCAGTGCGGAAAGCAATGCTAGTGAGCCGAAGAGAGAAAATAGGATGTGTTAAGTCATGGGCTGATAAAACAATACTATAGCAACACTCCGGTCTTTATGATTCTACAGCAAAACATTTTCCTGGGGAGTGTGCAGACTCAATGTTGCAGACTGGCAGCTGCAATCACATTTGGCTTGGGGAAGCGTTTTGTCTGGCCTGTTGCCTTTCAGATGGGGTATATGGTCTGCGGGTTGTCCCAGTCCCTGCTGCTTCCAGCGGCTTCACTTGGCCTGGTCTCAGAGGCTTTTGAATTAGGAGCTCTGAATTTAGTGGGATCTTTTGTTTTGTTTGAGGCTTAGAGGAAGGTAAGCCTGAGATGCCCACTTTATTTTCAACACATCTGAGAAGGGAGCTCCATCTATGGGATGGGCTGGTTGCTGACAATGTTGTTTACATACTTGGATGGATACCGCCCCTCAAGCTGCCACTGGCTTTATCAAATCACTTAAAGCAAGCCCGTGCTACCATCAACATTAGTTCAAATCTGTCACAACTGGCAACCTTCAGCATTTGTATGAAAAGATGGTTAATAGGTCTGTGCATCGGCACAGATGCAGGGCGTAAGCAAATAAAATTAGTGTATTTGTGCCACTAACCACGCAGGTTTATACAAAAGATATCAAGGTTTTCCTGTGTCATCTGTAAAAAGACTCTCTAGGATATAGGGGTTTTGTTTTCTCTCTTCTTAAAAACAAGTTTCTCTGTCTGTCTCTCTCTTTCCCCCTTTTTCCCTCCTTCTCTCTCTCAGGAACTTAGACAAAAAAGTTATTTAAAAGTAGAAATGCCCTTTACAGATGGGATTGTTACTGGGTAGTGGGTGGTAAGTGTGTTATTTATCTCTTGCTCCTAAAATGATTTTAAAATTTAAATAATTTTTTTTTTTAATTAAAGGAGCAACATGTTCTTTGTAGAATATGTGAGAGAATACAGACAAGAAAACAAAAATTATCTTTTATTCAAAGTCTTGAAAAAAATCTCCTAACATTTTCTGTAGTTTATTTCAGAATATTTTTATGTATATATTAAAACCATATATTTATAAAATTGGACTATATACAATTTTGTATCTTGCTTTTTCACTTAATATATTTTGAATATTTTAATGTATCTCATAATTTAAAAATTTATTGCACAGCATTATACTTTATAGATATAACTTATTTAACTATCCCCCTGTTAGAGAATAGTTAGACTGTTTTCAGTTTTTTCGTGCTTATTAAGATGGAGCAATGAGCCACCTTGTGTATAAATCTTTGGGTTACATTTTGATTTTTTAATTTAGGTTAAATTCCTCAAAGTATAATCTTGGAATTAAAGGATATAAATATTTTTAAGCCTTCTGGTACAAGTTACTAAATTACCCTCCAGAAAGGTTATATCTATTCACATTCTCACCACCACTTTTAGAGACTTCAGTTTGCAAGTGTCCTCAATGGACCTCTCTCACTTAAAAACCTCTGTCAATTTAGTAAGCTGAAATATGCTATTTACATCCTATTTTAATTTGTATTTTGTACTTCTTGCTGTGGCTGAATATTTTTTTGTATGTTTTTTTGGGGGGGTCATTTTTATATAAATATATATTTGTAAATTGCTTATTTATTGTCTTTCTTTTTCTTATTTTTTTTCTCATGGATTTTTACTTAGATTTAAAACAATAAACCTTTACTACTCACAGGAATTCAGGAACAACCATAGTCATCTGAAGGCTTGACTGGGGCTAGGAGAATCTGCTTCCAAGATAGTGCATTCACAAGGCTGTTGGTAGGAGGTCTCAGTTTCTTGCTACACGAGCCTTTCTAGGGCTGCTTGAGTGTCCTTGTGCCATGCGGGCTAGCTTCCCAGGTTGAGTGATCTGAGAGAAAGCAAACAAGAAACTGTAATGTCTTTTATGATCCAGTCTTGGAAATTACCAGCACAGTTCTGCCATATTAGATTTGTTAGAAACAGGAGATTGAGTCCAGCCCACATTCAAGAGAGGAGAATGAAGTGCCATCCCTTGAAGCAACACCTCTTAAAGAAATTGTGGGCATATTTTAAAACCACCACAGAGTCTATCTATCTTTTTTTTTCTTTTATGTATCTTTCAGATGTTTTCCTCTGTTTTTTTTTTTTTTATTGTCGTTGGTCCCTCAATTTTAATTTTTTCACATTTAGCGATTTAAAATTGTGATATACTTAAGTGTCTTAATTATTTCCTTATTAATCTTAAAATGCTTTCATGCCGGTTGGTTAATAGCTGCTGTCCTGAGTGTCCACACCCTTTCCTTTTTCCTCTGTTTGGACCCTTCTTTATCAATTAAAAGGGTCTTCCCTTGGCACACCGAAGAGGAAGTATGGTGCCCCCACCCCAGACTGGAGCTCTGGTGTCAATGCAGATGCCAATTCTGCTATTTTAAATGTCAACCCTAACTAAGGCACATGGCTTTTTATTCTGTTCTATTGATTGATCTGCCTAGTCTGATTTCCTTACTGTGCAATTTTAACTTCTCTAGCTATATTATATATTTTAATATTATAACTCCTTCCATTTTCACAACTATTACTACTTATTTTTTCTTATATATTAATTATAGACATATTTTAGGTTATGATAATTTCTTTAAGATATCAAATAAAATTATATTAAAGTCTGGGGAAGTTAACATCTATACTATGTTGAGTCTCTCTTCTTTTCATGACTATGTATGTCCATTTATTCATGTCTTTAATATCCTTAAGTAGAATTTTCTTTATAATATTTGTTGAATTTGTTCCTGTTTATTTTATTATTTTTCTTGCTTTTGGGAATAGTATTTTCTAAAATGTAGGCAAAATGGTTATTAATTATTGATTGTTCATGTATGTTAATTATTTAGGATTTCTTTATAATAGTAATTTTCCAAGTTTCAGAAAATGACAATTTACCAAAGTCCTATAAATAACTCCTACACCCCTAGGTTTTCGATAAGGTGCACAAAAATTCTGGTCACTTCCATCGTATAAATAACCAGTTCAAAATGATTTCAGAACAACTCGAATGATGTGGGAATCACCTGGGCCATTTTGTTGTTGATATCCAGGATACCGGCCTTTAGCCTTTAACTTTCCTGTTTCTGCTTGAAATTACTCAATGATTTAAAATGTAAATGGCACTTGGCATTGAACCTAGGGGGTATTGTTAAGTTTTGAATGGGATGGTTTGAAAACAGCCTTTCTGCTTTTATAAGATTCTCTCATCTGGATCCGAAGCTTGTTCTAGAGAATACCAGGCCTTTACCCCCTCATGTTATAAAAATGATTGGGTGACTGTTAGCAGAGCAATAATACCAGTGGGATGTGTATATTAACCTGTCTGTGGGGGGAAAATGCCGAGAGCAACAGGCCTATAATTTAGATAATAGCGTTAGTCTATGAAAAACACGCTGCTTTTGCCTTGATGCAATCAGGAAACCATCAGACAGTCTTCCCTCACTGAGCAAGGGCAGGGCGGGAAGGAAGTCAGCTGTCACCATGTTTCTGAAGAAGAAAAAAATGAGAGGTGAACTGAACTCTGTGATAGGAACCTCACTCTAAAGCTGCTTCCTGAATTTAAAGGTGTGGTAGTCCAATCAGCGGCACAAATTGGAGGCATCTGATTTGCATGGATTAACAGGAGTGGGTCACAGCCTTCTGACAGGTCAATGGCACCACTGGGGATTTGAAGAAAACTTTGATTCTTCCTCTTTTCCCCCTCTACCATGAAGCGGATCACGCTGTTCTATTGTAAAAGAGGATCCCTTACTTATAAAGCAAAGCTTGTCATTTAAATTCACCCAAGTTAGGACACCACGGAGCTCTGTCAGATGTCAGTCTCCATACAGCAGGAGAATGTTTTTCAACAGCTTTCTCACCCCTTTGCAGAGAAACACAGAGGCCTGGATCAAGGGGGAGGGGCAACTGGCTGGGGCTTGGAGGATTCTGACAAAGGCGAGATTGAAATTTTTCATTTAAAGCAGGTTTTATTTTTCTTTGCTTTTTCTTCTTCTTCTTCTCCCCCCCCCCCCTCCCCCCCCCCCTCCTCCCCCCCTTCCTCTTCTTCTTCTTCTTCTTCTTCTTCTTCTTCTTCTTCTTCTTCTTCTTCTCTCCCCCCCCCCCCTTTTTTTTTTTTGTCCTTTAAGCCCGTGTAAAAGATATTACCACCAAAGGGGAGTGAAGAAAACTCAGATCGATTGTGAAGACTCTTTCATTTGAGGGTCTCCTTGAAGGCAGTTAAGCCTGGGAGTGATGTTGGTATTTTTCTGCATCAGAGGTGATGGCTGTTTGCCAGTCACTTCTCTTGAAAAATATTGTTTGGCTTTAAGGTGACTATGAAATGTTCGGCAGAGGGACCGTTCGTGGCAGAACATGGACCGTTCGTGGCAGAACAGAGAAACGGAGACTTTCTTATGAAGCTTTCTAGGCCCCTGGTGCCCAAATCTAATTAAAATGGAAGGCGCCTGCCATCAAAGTGGGGTTCGACCTGCACCGAAGCACCTTTGGTCAGGGGCTGCAAAGCAGTAGTCGCAGAGTCAGGGCCATTTTTTCTTAACCAGATGCTTGGGAGATAGGTTCCAGGAATTCTAAAGTACTCGCTTGACACTTACTATTTTCTACATTTATCAACAACTGTTTATTCAGCATGTCCTCTCGGCCAGATATTGTGCAGACCTTGGGGACCCAACTTACAACAAGACAGACTTGATGCTAGCCCTCTTGGGACTTCCTGTTTAGATCTGCCTCATCAGTTTGCTTTTCTTATTTGTCTTGATCTTTGCAATTTGAATTCCTGGATCTTGATGGAAAGGATCAATAGCTCATACTTTCGTGCATCCACCACTGTGCTTAGCATTGCAAACTACATTTCTTCTCGTTTGATTGGCTATTTGTGTAATGTTTAAACTTTCGAAGCCTCTTGTTTTCTCAACGGTAAAACAGAAATAGCACCTATCCCACAGGGTGCTCGTGAAGAGTAAGTGATGTAATGCACATAAAGCACTCAGCAGAGAGTGGCACAGGGTGCTCACACAATATTTGGGAAAGGCTGATATTTTTCATTAGTAGAAGCGGTGGAGGTATTGGAGGGAATGGCAGAGGTAGTGCATGCTTAACACCTAAACCCTCTCTTTAATTCTACTGGAATCTTTCTACAAGACTGTACCTCTTTTTTCTTTCAGTAAGCATTGTCTTTTTCTAAGTATCAATCATTATTTGGATGCTTGGAAATAACTTGGAAGACCTAAGGTCACAATTTGAAGCAAGTTCTCAATGGCTGAATATCCATAGGTGGGATATCTGGGAGGAGCGTGTGTGTGAATTTTAAGGTAACTACTGCAATTAAGCTTCCAGTTAAAATTCCAGTGTTGGACTCCAGCAGCAAAAGCCTCTTGAACTTTGTTCTCATTTCTCTCCTTGTAAAGGCACAGACGTCCTTTCAGAGGTAGAAATTCTCATTCCTCTGCTGGTGAAAGAGTGCAGAGATGCAGGGAAAGAAACGGCAGCATAGGATTTGACATGAAAAAGCCTGTGACATGCCACTGCCACGACCCTCTGAAGTAGCACCTTTGACAGAATAGTACCATGGAACGGAGCGTGTGTGCCAGAGTTCGACCTGGGTTCAAATCTTGGCTGAGTCGTTTATTATCTTTGTGGCCTTGGTATGCTTCTTAATCTTACGTGAGCGCGCGCACACACACACACACACACACACACACACACAGACTCTGCATTAAGTTAATACATAATATTTATGTATTAACTTAATGCAGGATCTGGCACATGCCAGCAGGAACTTGCAACAAACCAACCTTTGTTGCATGGATGAATGAATGACCGCTGGGACTATGGTTACTCCTCCTTCATGAACGCCATTGCTGTGCATGTTTTCGGAGCTTCTCTTCCTCTGAGTTCTCATCGAACAGCGGCAGCTTCTTATCACTGTCAGCACAGTTCAACTTTTTGAGGGTCGATCTGAGTTTTGGAAACAGTAATTTGGTGCCATGTGTGGTATGAAACATCAGCCTAGTGAGACGATTTTGGATCAGAAGTGATGTGTGCCTGTTAGGGAACGATACTGAGGTGAACTCAGAAGGCTGCCTGGATCCAGCAGAAGAGCCACTGATTGGGATGCGGTGGGCTCCGCCTTGATGTGCATTCATCGAGTTTGTTTAAAAAGCAGTTAAACTTCAAGGCTCATTCTGGCCTCTGTGTCCCGGAAATAGAGGGAGCGATATCTGGCTCTTGGTGATAGGAAAAAAGCAGAGTGCTAAGGTCCCAAGCTGTCGAGTTAGTCCTGGGTTTGAATCCTGCCTCTGCCACTTATTAGCTATAAGGTATAAGGCTTGTTACTTAAATCTTCTACTCTGCATTTGCTTCTTTGTAAATTTTTTATTTCTCCTTGAGGATTGCAAGGAAAAACTGTGCTTGTTACATAATATTCCATGTTAAGTTTCAGGATTATTTCCCCTTTTTACATTATTTTAGTTTCCTTTTCACATCTACTCTAACATTGCTTGGCTCCTGGAGTCCTAGAAAAAAAATAATCTGAGAAATAAATTCACAAGGAAACATTATTGCCTTGGTTTCTTACTGTGTTTACCTTTCCTGTGAGTATTCGTACTTAAAAGATGGTGTCCAGAAGGGATAGTGCCTCATGGAGAGGAATATGTCTCTAATTTTAGCATCTCGGGCACAGTGAGGCTGGTATTTGAGGTCAGGGAGGCCACACCACGTACCACACTGCTACCAGATCCCACTAGGTTGAGAGAAAAGTCAAGCTTCCCAGAATCTGTCCCCCACTTCCCACCCGCTCCTTAGACTAGAAGCCAGTACCAATGGGTACTTCTGTTGCTTGCAGAGGCATTATTAAGTAGGAGCAACCCTAAGAACAATTCCTTGCAAATGGATGGTGCATTTGTTCTCATGGCACAGCTTTCAAAAGCAAATTAATTATAGACTAGTTGCAATTTAATTCAGTTTGTCTGGGTTATGTGTTTGCAAGGCCTATGAGTACATTTGGCACCATTGCTGGCCCATTTGGATTTTAATGCCTTTGACAAGCCATAGCTTCTTTGGCCTGGGTGGACTGCCTACTGCCATACTATCATTTAACTACATTGTGCCAGGGTGACCTTTTAGCTTTGGGGTGGGCCTTCAGCTCGCATCCCACCTGTACTAGCCATGCCTTGACCTAAACGCGTTACTGAGAAACCCTGCAAGAATATCTTGAACCCTGAGAAAATGATGGTTAATTGCATAGAAAAGTTTAACTATTTGCATCAGCACAATAATACATAGGCACAGAAGACTTTCAGTTCCCCAAAAAGTGGTTTAACAAGGTCGTGTGAAGTTTGACATCCTGCTATACATATAAATGTAAAAGCCAGCTTGGGAAAAATACAGTAACCCCCTGCCCCTTTAGTGCAGAGAGAACACTGTGCATATTTTTTCCCTAATTATGGAAGGCGTCTTTTAAAATTTTTCTTTTTCTTTTTTTGTCTGTCTGTCTGTCTGTCTGTCTGTCTGTCTCTCTCTCTCTCTCTCTCTCTCTCTCTCTCTCTCTCTATCATCTATTTTTAAGTACTGTGCTTTCAGCATGCTTATGAAATCATGGATTAAAAATCTATCATGGCCACAGGTTATGTTCTCCTTTGACTTATGGGTGTCTCAATGCTTCTAACCCTCTGCCACTGGCTCATCCACTCCCCCACAGTCTTGGAAATCCCCACTCCTTATATTTGTCAAGCTATGGTGGATCTAGAATGCAGTCTGGTAGCAGACTAATTAAAGGAAAAAAAGGAAACCCCGAAAAAGACATGCATAATTGTCAATTTTCTGAGTTTGAGAATAGAGCGGTTAACTGGCCCTACTGAGATTTGAACTTGTGACTCAAGGCACTAACTTTTGTGAAGGAGGCTAGGGTCTTCAGACCAGCCAGGTTAAAGCCCTCAGCCTCTGTGTTTCTGCTGCCTCTTCCTGGGAAGGATGATTTCTGGCATTTATTTGTCTATGAGGCTTGCAAAATCGTGGTCTGTCATAATGGTAAATAAAACGTGTTGGAGTTAATATGAAGAAGAAAGGAACAATTATAAATGCTTAAAACAGTCTTAAAATATACTTACGCAGAGGTTTGCCACGTAAACACACAATTAAAGCAGGAATTTGTGATGGATGTAAGGATTTGACGGTCCTAGACATATTGTTTACTGGTGTAGTTAGCAGATGGATAAGTCAACTGATCCCAGATGTGCAGCTTATAAATATAGACTCACGTCTTACTAGAGATGTATGTCTGCAAGTAGCAACATATTACTTTCTCCTTAACTCTTGACTGTTTGCTGGGGGTAACTTTATAATTCTTGCTTGCTTAAAAAAATAAAACAAAAGGGTTTTTAAAGGATTTCCTCTTTCAGAAGCGGTAACCAAATATCTAGAAGAGAGCACTTTTTTGTGTGCAGTCCTTATAAAGGACAGGTTTAAATAGGTTGACTTTTTTCTTTTAAGTTCAGATATCCCTAGCCACAGTTTTCAGATATTTGCAGCTAATTAATTCTTAGGAAATCTAATCTGAATTGAATTAATTTTCCCTTTTAGGGCACATGAAGCAACTTTTAGGTAAGAAAAAAATGAAAACAGCTTTCATTGCACATAATTCTCGCAACTAATGAAAAGTAATATTGCTGTTCCCTTCAAATAATGCAATAACAAAACACTGAATGAGAGCATTGCATTGTATTGTTATATTTGCTGTTTAAATAATTTAGCTACAAAAATCTGAAGGCTGCTTTAGCTGTAATTAATTATTCATTAATGACATGCTAATTGCACAATACCTTTGAATATTTAACAAAATGCAGAAGCCAGTCTCTGAAGTTATGTTTTTAGTGCAAGGGTGGAAAAAAATCTTTTAGTCCATCGCTGCATCAGGAGGACAAAAAAAAAAGTCCTTTTTCAGATGTGAGGTAAAGTAGTAGTAGTGGCCTACTTTCCATTCACCATCTCAGTCACCCTTTGTGCAGTGGAATATAATGTCCTTATCTAGCCTTAACAATTGACAGGGTGGTAAATCCCCTGACTTTTGTCCAAATGATTTCTCTACAAAAATGGGTTAATTATCGCCTTTCCCTAGCTTTTTGACTAACAAAAGGCCCTGGATCTCTTTTTTCCTTTCTTTCCTATTTACTGTAAGGAGCCCTTTGAAATGTGATAGTTTAATCGGCAACACCTTCTACTGGGGAATACTGAGAAGCGGCGGGCCCTTGCCTGGAGCTCAGGTTGCTCTGCGAACATTACTGGTGGTCAGGAGATATGACCTTTATTGTGCCAGAGCCATCCTGGACTTTCAGGATGAAAAACTCCTGAGTGCTCGGTAGTCGACTTCATTTGTTTCTCCTAATAAAAGCTGGCGGGTTTTTAACAGTGTCTTTTAGTGGGTGGGATGACTAAAGGGCAGTGGTGTTGAACCGGCTTAGTTGTGTTTCATTAATTCCTCTGCAAGGCTGCGGGTTTGCATCTCTCTACACCCTGTCTGTTTCCAAGCTTCAAAGCTCCTCATTGTCTCTGACCTGTAAGTCAGGCATAGTCCTGGTAGTGGATAAGCAGGGAACAAGAACTGGCTTTTCTCTTTATTTGTCATTATCACCATCTTGGTCCCAATCAGAGAATCCCCAGCCCCTAATTTAGCGCAAGGCAGTGAGCTGTGTGGCAGCTTGTCCTTGTGGTTGAGAATATTTTCATGCACTGGGGCCTACTCAGTCATATTTTGCATTTGACTCCCATTACTATTAATGGCATTTATGAACGCACATTGGCGGGAAGAAGACCCTATTGAATCTGTGCATTATCAGAGAGATGGGGAATTAGCATACTCCCGTGTCCGTCTGATCTGTGATGGATTTTACTGTGCCGTGGAAATACTTAATGATTAAATGAGAAATCACCATTTTGAACATGCACCTGCCAGGAAGAAAAAAAGAATGGAGGAGAGAAGGAGGGGCGTTCACTGAGGTTGATGCCAAGTTCTCTCTTTTGCCTCTGCTTCTCTCTTTTGGGAAACGTTACATCTGCTCATAGCCATTGTTCAACATGACAATACAAATAGAGTCAGTCCCTGCTTAGTAAACGCCTGGCATTGGAAGCCCACCTAGCCAAAAGTGTGTCGGGGCAAAAGCGTCTGTAGTTAACTTCGTCACATCCTGCTAAATGTAAAGTGAAACAATGCAAAAGCAGTATATGATTTGTGTCACATGTGCCGAAGTGTTCAGGGATTGCAAACTGGCAGCCCATGCATTAGGTCTGGCCCACTGTCAGCTGTGTTTTGTTTGGCTTACACTTTTTTTTTTAAAATTTGAACTATTATTTAAAATTGGGAGATTTATAATAAAATTCCACATTTCCATCTTCTCTTAAAAGTCAGAAGGTCTAGCAACACAGAGCTGCCATTCTCACATGGTGACAAGTGGCTGGAGCTAAGAACCCTGCCCTTGTTCTTCTTCTCCGGACACTGTGCCTGCCTGGTCTCTCCCTTGGGACAGGACACTTGAGGTGGGGGTGACCGTGCTTTAGAGTAGTCAGGGATGGCTGACTTTTGGACAAACTCAACCAAGCTAACTATATACACTCCCGTGGAATTCAGCCACAGTGAGATTCCTGGTAGTTCACATCACTCATTTGTAGGCTTTTCCTTTCTTGGATTCAGACATCACACTCGAAGGTTGTTCCCCAGGCTGCTGGGGAAAGAACTTGGTTGCTTTCTGGATGGTCCTAAAGTCAATGCCAATTTCATCAGCATCTGAATTTCTTAGGATATCTTGTGTGTCTTTTCAGACCTCAAAATAACTTTTATGAAGCCTCTCGGAAAGACACTAGACTGGGGCACTTTTCACTCGATTTGGCTTTCTTTTGGTTCCATAAAGACCAGATTCCGGCAGGTGTAATTGGAAAATATAGTGAAACGTTTGCCTAGACTGAAGTTTTGTTGGGAAATGTCAGTATGAAGTACAGGTTGCTGTTCTTCACTGGCTACTGACCCTGGGCTTGTACCTGCCCTGAGTACTTTTTCTTGAGTGTGTTCACTAAGCATTAATGAATGAGGTTGTTGAATAAAGCCTTGCTTCTTCCCAAGTCCTGAAGTGAATAATCTGCAAGGGCGTGCCAAAAGCCAGTTTCATGAGTGTTAATTAGAGACCTTTGAGCTGGGGGAATAGAAAAGCATCAGTAACCCATTTCTCCTTAGCCCACTGCCTCCCTGGAAGCCAGCCTGAAACTTTCATTTTACTTAGCAATATTAGGGAAACATTTGTGAACAGGTACCACCATACACCACTGGGAATTGCTTAAAAGTGATGCAACATGAATTTATCAAGTGAAAAATACTGCTGTAGGGAACATGACTTTGAAACCCTGTGAATGCATGAACTCTTCTTCTTGGAGGTTTGGGTTGAGCTAAGGAATGATGGTTATTAGAAGAGAATTTGTTCTTAGTGTGACCTAGCGGATGAGAATTCAACATGTGACAACTAGAATGTAGAGATTCTTGGTTAAATACAAGAGGATGCATTTGAGTTAGAACACGGTGATGTCTGGGAAGACTCATTCAGTGAACATTTTGGACATATACAATGGGAAATGGTTAAATTTGTTGAGACAGGGCATATATAAACACATGAGCCAAAGTCTCAGAGTGGCCAGCCATGTATAGATTGGGCACAGATCACTTCTTTGTCTTCTACAAAATTATCTTGTTGAGGCGGCCTCTTTTGGGAAGAGGCTGAACATAATTTCTTTGTTGCGAGCTGTCCTTTTACTGATGAAAATGTTTTAAAAGAGCAAGAAGAATGATAAATGGGCACACCATCATGGTATAGGAACTGTGGTCATATAAAAATTAAATCTGCTCAAATGCTTTGGTGAATTAATAAGGGACGAGTGATTATGGATTAGGATATTAATATTCAGCAATGTAAAGAATAAGTAGGGGACTTGAATAGGATTATAAGGAGAGTAAGAAAAGGTATAAGAGAGGAGATCTATACACACAGATGAAATCACAAATGTCTAGCATAAAAAAAGAAGGGGTCTTGAAATCCATTGGCATTTCCAGAAAATATTCCATGACCTACTCCTGTTACAAATGTGCCTTTTACCATTGCAGGGTGATAAAATGCCACGATCCAAGCCCAGAGCACAATTAAGGGCTTGTGTGATACAGCAGGCAGCCGTTCCATACTTGAGAGTTTTCATTGTAGAATCAAAATAAACTGAGGGCCAGGAGGCAGGAAACGAAGTGGGGGAGGAAGGTCTGGCTGGCATATTCAGACATGACATTTTCTGATGTCGATAACCATCAAGAGCTCGGCTTCTCTGTCCATGAAGACAAGAATGTCACATGTCAGTCAAAGGCAGGGCTGCTGGGCAAGCAGGGCTGGAGACTGAAGGGAGCCACGTAGAGGCTGTTTGGCTCCGGCAGAGCTCAGACTGGACTCCTCTCAGGCTTTAATTGTCCTTTCTTTGTGTCAAGGGTGTCCCTGTCCAGATTTCTGGTAAGTGCTGATGAATGTGGAGAGATAGCAGGCAGTGCAAAATTTGTTCTTCTCTTTCAAGCTGGGATTCTAGGCCATGCTTAATCCCAGCAGCATAGATAAAAATAACACACCCAACAAGCAATCGCAGAAAGACATATTTTTGAGAGCCATTTTAAGCAGTTTTGGCCTGTATTCAGTATACTCGTGTAATGCCCCTGCTCCAATGGCGTACCTTTTTTTTTTTTTTTTAAGTGTTACACTCTACATTCCTCCATGGGGGCTTTGTTGCTCTATTTATATGGTGTAGTAAACTACCTTCCTATTCTTTGGCCAAGCAGAAGCTGTCATTGGTCTGCCTTCAGGCCTCCCCTGACATCACAGTGACAAGCAGATGTGTGAGAAGAACCCAGCTCACCCTGAGCAAAGAAGAAAATAAGGGCTCCGCCCAGGGAGAATGTTGGTGACATCTGACACTGTCCTGCAGACCCCTACCCCACCCCCGTCACAGGAAAAATTGGAGGTTCTGTTTCCCATGGTCGTCTGTCCCTTTTGATTTCCAAACAGTCCTTAGGAAGCATACCCACCCTCCAGGAATGAAGAATTTATTTCTTTTAAGGATCATTACAAATTCTTCAGTATCTGCCAAAATTTTTCATGTTGCAGTTTTAGAGAAAAATATGGAGAGAACTAGTGCCTTGTAGGCAAAGGTTAGATTTCAGTGGAGTAAGGATGTGTTATCTGTTTGGAGAGGGACTTTTAAAATAAACTGCTTCACTTTTCTACTGTTCACCCTGCATGTCTACGTGGGAGGGAAATGGTTCTCATCTCAACTCTGCTTTCACATTGAGCTTTGCTTTGACATGGTTACTCATCCTTTGCTGTTGGCTGCGGTCCTTCTGCTTACCTCTCAAACTCTAGACTTGTAGGCTGTCGTGGCCTCGATGAGAAAGGACCTTAACAACTGATGAATTTAAATTAAGTTTTGTCTCTCCTGCTTCCACAAATCCGTGGCTGGTGGCTGCCTGGAGTGCTTTGTTGAGGTGTATCAGAAGAAAAGCGTCCTATGACAAAGCAGTGACGCCTGTCCCTGTGCAAGGGGTGGGAATGGAGGTGACTGTCAGATATTTTCTATTGCAGATTTTGTCAAATCTTCTTATTTTTTATAGCTCATGAGGGCAGTGATTCTAAGTGACTTGATTGACCATGACTTATAGCAGTTTCACTGTGTAGAATATTCTAGTGCTTTCCTTCCCTGCTCCCCGCCTCAAACCCATTCCAGGCTCTCTTCTGCCCTCCCTTTGTGTTTCCCATTTTATCTGAGACTTTAGGATAGTTCAAAGTGTTCCAGGCATACTTAGGACAGGTATGAGCACGCTCTTGTGTAAAATTCACTCAGCTTGCCTCCGGGATTTTAGAAGCTAGGCTGGTTCTGGAAGTTAGGCAGGAGGTCTTGTATTCAGGTTCTGTAAGAGACCTGTCCTGTTTAGAAGCTTTTCTCTAGGGATTTGGATCTGATCAGGGATGCCACTTATAACACATAGCACAATTTAAATTAATGACTTATTTCTGTATTAATTGTTTTGTAGCTATCTATGCAGCTAGATCGTAGGCTCCAAAAGAGAAGTTTTGTTATCTCTCCATTTCTGTGTTCTCAGAGCCTAGCACGGTGCCTTGTACATAGTGAGTACCTGGTAGAGACTTGCTAAATGAATTGAATGAATGGATATGAATTGAATGAATGGATATCAAGAAAATTTTGGACTCTGGGGGTTAGCCTCGAAAGAGCCTCAAAGACTGTCTAGTTAGAATGATGACTGGTCTGTGTGTCATTTTGGCACTCTTTGAATTGAGGTGATAAGACTGGAGACTCAGTTTATTCAGATGACTGCCCTGGATTCATGTTTGACTCACGATTAGTCATTCTAGTCACTCACCCAGAACAGTCTTTTCCCTTCTTCTTTTCCTTTACTCTCCTTCTTTCCTCCCTTTCTTTCTTCCTTCCTCTTTTTCTCCTTTCACCTCTTCTCTTTTCTTCTCTCCTCCCTTCTTCTTTCTCCTCTTCTTCCTTTAAAAATATTCTCGTAAAGGCCTTTCCCTGCCTTCGCCACTTCTACCATTCTCAAACTTTTTAGATGGCCACCGCACCCCATATTTCTCCCTGATAGGATATCAAGCCCCACTGGTCTGAGCTTCCTTAGAGGCCTCTTTCATCATATCGTTCCTCTTCCAAAAACCTTCACTTGTTCTCTGTTTCCTTGTATATGAAATTAAGACCCCTGTTTGAAATTCATGATAACTGGCAGTCTAGTCTCACTTCCCCAGTCCTAGTGTCCACTGAAGCTTAATATGAACTCTCATCTATTGAGGACTTACCATGTGTACTGCGCTACACGCTTTTTCCCTCTGGGATTCTAGGGTTCCCTCTGTTATCTCTAATTTGTAAATGAAGTTATGAGGCTTAAAGGGGTAAAGTAACTTGCCTAAGGTTGCATGAGTCTTCAGTGGTATGACCAGGATTTGAATGCAGGTGGTCCGATCCAGAGCAGAGCCTTTGATGACTAGTTCATGATTTTATGTTTGCTCTACCTTGTACATTACCATGCAGGAGTTTCATAAATACAGTGACACTGTTAAATTTGGTGATATCTAAGGACAGTGTTTTACAATGGAAAGAAAGCATTTTACATAGCACCCTATGTATTTTATTTTATAGAGCCTACGTTCTCTTAAATGATCTATGTGTTAATATCTGAATTTTTACCCACTCTTCCTTTCCTGTTTTCAATATTGATAGTAAAAAGAATATTCCATGTTTATAAAATGCATCTTTTCTCTAATAGTCGTATGCTTTTTATTAACTCAACAAGTACTAAAGAAATATCAGCTGGAAACTATTTGCAAATATACCAAGGCTCCCAGACTCTTAACATATCTTTGGATCCTTGGGAGGAGCAGCTGAGTTTGGATAATTCAGTGGAAATCCCTGATGATTTATGTGTGCATGTGAGCACAGTGTGTTGTTTGTGTGCATATAGTATATGCGTCTGTAGAAGCAGGAGAGAGAGCACAGAGAGTCAAAGTGAATGAATGTCTTCCTTAGATACTCACAATATTCTTTGGCTTGGACTGCAGGTGATTCTGTTTCATTTATTCCTTTGCCTTGGCAGAATAGCCAAGAAGAATGCCTCAAGAAGCCATTCTCCAGAGGAGGTTCACGGCATTTGTATATGTTCCCAATGTGACCTGTCCAGCCCTGATTGCATGGATCCAACCCCTCACATTATTATTGTTCCCAAAATGTGTGTCGTTGGAATGAGCCTCTCTTCCTCTCGCAGTAGACCTGAGGATTTGGTGCTCGAATGGCTTACAAAAAGCCCAGGTGCCACATGGTCATCCTTTTTGTTTCCTGTCCACCCCAATATAGCTGATTGTAAGCAGCAACAGATGATTGTTTTCAGTTTTGTCTTTTCCTGAGACTGAGAGCTTCACCCTAATGACTTTCAAGGTGGTTGACATTTTCAATTAAACTCTGCTCAGCCAGATAGGCATAACTTCTCACAAGAAACTGTCAAGAGCTGTCTCTTGCCCAAATGTTACACAAATAATGATTATAATAGTTGGTTCAACTCATCCACAGGCTGTCCTTTCATTTGAAGTGGTTTTATACCAGGGTTAGTCCACAGAGAAGCCCCCTAGATTGGAGATTCACTTCATTTTAGAGTCCGTCCTCCGTCTGACCAGTGCCAGGGGCAGAAGACTAGCTGTGTGGGAAGAACCTATTTCATCTCCTAATCTTATAACAGGCTGGAGTAAGGTTGCCCTGTTATAAACAACCTATCCCTTGTATATAAAGTCTCACCTTTATACTCAAGATACTTTGTGATCAAGATAGCTTCCCTACAGTTGAATTTAATCAAATTCTATCATTGAGCCAAAGGTATGGGAGATTTTCAGCTTCTGGGCCTTTGTTAATTCTGGCCTCTCTATTTGGTATACCCACTTTCTGGGTGTCACTCTGCATCTTATGTTCTGCCAGCCTTTCTAGGAAGTCTTCCCAACTCCTTTTTTCCAACTGAGCTGGAAATGTGTGTCTTGCCTTTGAATTTCTGTAGCTCCATGTCTCACTGCACTGTTAACTTTGTATGTTGAGATACAGGTTACTTATATGTGTATCTTCTCTCTCTACCTGGTCCATAAGTGTTTACAGATTAACTTCTAGTTTATCTTTGAGTTTTCCAAAAGACCCAGCCCTTGCCAAACATATGTTAAGCACTCAGGTATGCTGTATTAAGTTATCCCACAGAGCTAAAACTGGGTGGGATGCCTTAGATGCCAACCTGGGGTCCCTAACTCAGTCTTTGCCAGACCAGGAAAGACTTCTCAAAGCTTCTATTTAAGGCTAGGTCCTAAAGGAAGAGGAGTGGTGGAATGTTATGGTCTGAATGTTTATATCCCCTCCAGATCCGTATGAAGCCCTGACCCCAATGTGATACACTGGGAGCTGGGGGCCTTTGGGAGGTAATCAGGTTTAGATGAGGCCAAAAAGGGCTCTTTGCAGAACCCGACCTGGCACCTTGATCTTGAACTTTCCAGCTTCCGGAACTGTGAGAAATAAATTTCTTTTATTTAATCCACCCTCCACTATGGTCTTTGGTTATGGCAGCCAAAGCGACGAATACAGCAGTGAAGATGGGGGAGAGCATAGGGGTGTTTAGGACAGCGGGAACAGCTGGGACAAGTCCTGGAGGAGGAGGCCCAGCAGGTTGTTTGGGGAACCCTAAAAGGCATGTAATGCTGGAGTGAGGGCAGGGGAGGAGAGGGCAGGGGTGGGACAAGCTGAGGCTGCAGAGGTCCCTGTGGGCGCTGTGGTCCGTGCTAGGAATACTGGACTCGCCTCAGGAAGTGAAAGAGAGCCACATGATCCATTTGGAGAACACATGAAAATATCACAATTTTACACTGGCCGTTCAGGATTCCATAGTAAGGGGAATGCTTTTCTTTTGGATTGGAAAGGGTCTCACACGAAACAGAGCAAAATGAAAATATCCCACTTCCAGAAGCCAAGACTAAGGAAACTGGAGCCAGAGTTAAAATTCCTTCTTCAAAGCTATGTTTTGCCTTAAAGTGTGAACACGCCGGATCCGGGGCGAGATATTATTCTCACAGCTCTCGCTGGCAGCAAGGAGCCGTGGAGGGGCTCTTGAAGTGAATGGGAATGTTTCTTGAGTGGTGTATTGAGAGAGCACAATGGCCAAGAGGGTGTGTGTGTGGAGGGGCCGTGCTTTAGGCTTTCGCCAGTGGGTGCCTGATGAAATACATCTTGACGTGTCATTGAAGTGTGGAGCCGTGCGGCCCTGTGAGGTCACCTGTCCCACCCCCTGTGTGGAGAGATTGTTCCTCACACCCTCTTTCTCGACTCTTTGTCCAGTGGCTTTATGCATCTCAAGCGATGGGGCTTCCACCGCCAGCCTGGGGAAGCCGTTCCGCCCTTGAACTGAGCCTTCTCTTAAGAAGGCTGCCCTGATATTCAGCCCAAGTTTTCCTTTCTGTAATTACATCCTGCTCCTCTCTGCTCTGTCCCTTTGCGTGACCCTGAGCAATTCTTTCCCTTCATCGGTGTGCCTACACCCTTGCTTCAGCAGAGTATTTGATCCTCGGTCCGTTTTGTCATCCCTGAGCTTTGCTTATTCCTGGCTGGTGCTGCGGGAACCCTTATAAGTAGCTCCCGCGGCTGCTCTCTTTAATCCTTGTGGTTTCCCTTCTTTGATTCCTGTCCAATTTGCCTATTTCTTTCAGGAGCACCGAAGGGCCCAGAATGAATCCTAGGCTTCCTAACTATATTCTTGATTAATCTTTTATATGGAAGACTTCCTCAATGATGCTACCCCAGGTTGGGTGGAAAATAAAATCTTTTAGAAAGACGGAGCTGATACGAACCCCCTGTGATAGGACTCCAGGCACTTCAAAGAACAGACAGTTTGACTGCAAAGACTACCCCAGCCCCCCAACCCCAGCCCTCTGATACTCATGCACCTGCACTTCATTGTGCTATTGATGGCAGAGGAGGCGTGAGTTTAGGTGATGGAGGGATCAGAGTGACCCTCCCGGGTCAGCCTCACTAGGTCCAGCCTGTTCCCCGAGCCCAAGGTTTTGTGTTCACCCCTCACTGACACCGTCTTTGATCACCCCCACCCCTGCTTTGGTACAACCAGATAAAAGTCATTGCTCCTTCCCATGAATTTCCAAAACACTTTTCGAGTATCTGTTCTTGTGGTCTGTCCTGTTCTCTATGTTATTCCTTTATCCATTCAGCACACATTTATTTATTTAATGCCTACTCTGTTCATAATATTGTGGTGCACATCGGGGTAAATGGAAGAGCAACAAAATTAAAACCCCAAGACAAAACTTGCCCTCAAGGAGTTTCCAGGTCAGAGGAGGAAGCCAGTGCATCGTCATGGACGGATGCTGGAGTGGAAACGTGCTTGGAGGATGACGGAGCAGGAGTGGCTTGGAGCAGATGATTGGGCTCAGTGGGGATTGTGGGCTCGTGCGTGTGGGAAGGATCACTGTCCGATTCATCTGGGTATCTCCCACGAAACGTGGCATGTGCCTTTGGTGTAGTAGGCTTCGGTAATATCTGTGTGGAGCACTTAAGTGTGCTAGGCAATGTGCTAAGCACTTTATATATGTATTATCATTGATGCTTTATCTCTGTTTTCCAAGGAGAAAAGCAAGTCTCAAGGATCCAAAGCATCTAACTTGAAGCCATACCGCTGGTTGAGCTGAGACGCTTTTCCCCCAGTGTTCATTTTCCCATCAACTGTGCCAAATAAGTCAATCATCCATTCATGATCAACTGAGATGGGAAACTGAGGCAGGAAAGATGTTTGATAAGACGGCGAATCAATGACCATTTTTATATTATGCCCCATGTCACCTTCCTTGTGCTGGTGTTGACGAATGGCACAAATGGGACCTGCAAGGCACGTTGTGCTATTAGACACCCTGGGAGCCCACACAGATATTTATCTTTCATTGGTGGTGTTGGGCAGAGGATGGAAAACCAGGCTTCTCTCTCTCTCTCTCTCTCTCTCTCTCTCTCTCTCTCTCTAATTTAAAGAATCCAGTAGCATTATGTACATTCGGTCAGTCCATCTACTTGACCAAATTCTACTGGGGATGGGGGCCAGAGGAAAATGGCCATCCAGTGCAAAGATAGCTGAATAAAGATGAAACATGAATCAGCTGCATGTTTGGAAAACTTCCAGTGATCTGGCAGATTTTTGGTATCATGTTGTGTTCATTTAAATGAGTACATGGACACCATCTCTGGTATCTTTTATACTTTTTGGGGTGAGAGTTAATCTGTTGTATAAATATACTCCAACTAAGAAATGGCTAATTATAGTGATAAGATGTGTGATCATTTTTAACAGAGTCTCTAATGAGAAGACAATACTGGTGTTAGTTTGGCTTTTTGTATACGCTGTCCATTTTATTAAATTCTTTTAAGGGGATAGATCCGTTTTTTCTCCAGCTTATTCTTTTTCGTGTGTAACTGCATGAGTGTATGTGTGTAAGGCAGGGAGTGGGGAGGTCTGGGTGCAGTGAGAGCCTGCAGTAGTGGATATTGGATGTTCTACTAGTGGCCTGCCCTGGGTTTGCTTATACTAATCCAGGAGTGGGACAGCAGCACCTGTGCCCATGACTCCCGGGAGGCTCAGTGGATAAGCGGGGTGGCTGTGCTGCACATTTATGTCATGCCTCTGGAATGTGTCCTCAGCTCCTTGGTGCCCATGGGCTGTGCTCTCTGCATTTATCTTAAGTGTGCCCTTTGAGCATACTCTCTGACCAGCTGTAGCCTCCAAGTTCCCTCTGGCAAACCCCTGCTTCTGTCAGATGGAGATAATAATAGTATCTACTTGTGGACTTGTTATGAGTACAGTCATATACATAAAGTGTTAGGTCAGAGTCAGGCTATAATTGTTACTTCTGCTTCCTCTAACAATGGTATTTGGTAGACATGATGTGCCAGGCACTGTGCGAAACACTCTACATGCTTTATCTCATTCAATCTTCACAATAACCTTCTAAGGACACTGGGGCTTTGGGAGCTTGAATAATCTGTAGGGATTCAAATTCAAGTTCAATGTCAGTATGTGTATGCTTTCCAAATATTTGACACTGCTCGTTGCGAGGCCTGCTTGAGAGTCGAAATTTGAATGGCTTATTTGAACTATGGAAGACTTTCGAACTTGATAATTGAGAAAAGAGGAAGGAAAAGGAGAGTCCCATGATCTCTCACCTTGGAGGTTTCTACTTCCCTGTCTTCCAAATTATCTCTCCTCATATCTCTACAGAGTAGCATGTCACCTAATCTAGGTAACACAGAGGAGCCAATTCAGTCTGGCAATGGTAGGCCTGCTTGTGTGTGTATCTGTGTGTCTGTGTGCGTGTGTGTAGTGCACTGTTCTGTACTGGCATTGTAGAAGTTGAATGAATGACTGAAGGAGGGAGCTAATATGCACATAAATGAAACATGTCTCTAAAGTGTGAGTCAGCTCCCAAAAGCCATTCATAAAAATCTGTGTCATCCTCATTACTTGGTAATCATATGACACACAGACTCTTACACCCAGCATACATACATTCCCATTTGCCCGTGTGCATTGAACATGGTGAAAACTTTCTGTGGTTCCATATTCTGTTTTCATCAGTATTGTAGATATTGAACAAGGGCGAGATTGTGTGTGTGTGTGTGAGAGAGAGATTCAATAAAAGAGCAAAATGCTAAAAGACTAGAACTTTTTGGTACATATTACAGATTGTCCTTCCATGTGAGTGGAAAGTAAAGGAGGTGCTGTGTTTCTTAAAAGGTTTATGCTTCAACTATATTCATTCATTTGGGTCCTTTCCTTTGGGGATATGAGCAAATTCAATTTACTTGTTTTTGTGTGTTTACTTGAGAGTGAAAATAATAC
Source organism: Pteropus vampyrus (assembly GCF_000151845.1). Lineage (NCBI taxonomy): Eukaryota > Metazoa > Chordata > Mammalia > Chiroptera > Pteropodidae > Pteropus > Pteropus vampyrus. The sequence goes on from NW_011888811.1 coordinate 8,314,208, forward strand.
CCAAATCAAGCACCTATTATTTCTGCAGCTCTGCTATAGGGTACTTAGCTTTTCAACACACTTTAAGAAAAGCCATGCACAGGTTAGAAACTATTTTCTCAGAGAGGTTAAGTCACTTGCCTAAAGTGACAGGTATGCAACAGGACAAAGATACAGGCCTCAGTTTCTTTGTTTTTAGCTCTCTATCCTCTTCTTCATGGCTTTGAAAAAATATTAAGACAAATAATCAAACAATCCCTGAACCCTTTGATGAGTAGTTTAAATTTATTTTATTAACTCCCAGTATGCAGATATCTTACAACAATAAACCTCCCAAAAACCTAAGCCTTAGCTATATATATGTCTTGAGCCCAGTGCAAACTCAATTAACCTAATTGGAAAGTGGCTTCGGTAGTTCCAAGGACTTAAAAAGAAAAGTGTCCATCACTCTGTAGAATAGGGAAATGAAATTTTTAAGGAAACTGTCCACCCATGAGGACCCAGATAGTGCTATGAAACGATTTGAGACTTCAAAAGTTGTACTCTTGTCTGATACAGATCTGCAGGAAACTGTGGAGCTGAGATTACTACTATGGTTATGAAATGTGAAGGCATCTTTTAAAGGCGTGTTCTGGGAGTGCTGTACTAAGCACCTCCTAAGAATAATTCCCAGCATTTTGGTATTCTCTGAGCTTCAAGAGGCTGAGTAGTTATGAGGTTCATGGAGAAAAAAAGTTTGAACCGATTGCGTTATAAATTCTATAATAGTATATTTAATTATAAATTATACCATTATATAAAACTCCTAATACCATCTGGGTACATTCTGAAAAAGATACTATAATACTATTGAATTACTTTATAATTTTAATATTGTTAAATGAATAATTTTTGCCAAGTATCAACACAAACATTCAAATTACCTTTCATTCTATGTTCCAGAGATAACTGCTGTTTGCATTTTGGTATCTGCTTTCTACTTGTTTTTAATGCTTACATAAATAGATATATTGACATCTATAGATGTGGGGACATACCAGATGTTACATCTTTAGTCCTCTTCTTTGTGGTTCTTACATTTACTCATATGTATTTTTTGAACATGTTTTTAATGACTGCGTAATATTACATCATGTGGACAGATCATCATTTATTTAACCAATCTGCCAATGTTAGACATTTAAGTTTTTAATTTTTCATTATTACAAATAATGCTTTGATGAGCATCTCTGATTTTCTTATGCTAGATTCCTGGAAGTGCAATTATGGGATGAACGGATATGAAGGTTTTTAAACCCTTGATGCAGTTCCAAAGTGCTTTCCAGAGCAACTGTGCCAGCTTATGCTGCCACCCCCTGCCCATCCACATGGGTGAGAGCACTCACCTCACCTGCCCTCAGCAGCACCGATGCTATCGTTTACTGAAGTCTTTGCCATTTTATTAAGGAGCATCTGGATGATGGCTAAAGTTAAGGTGGAAGAACCACAAAGAGAGCCGAAGTTTAAGTTCCAGACAGTACACCAAATTGGCAAAAGCATCTTGGTTCTTCCAGAAACATTCTTTCCTTAGTTCACAGAAGAGGCTCTCCTACTGCTACGAAGCTGCCTGGACATTTCGCAGCCTCATAGCGTGTTAGCGACCCCTGAGCCACTCAGTGTACATTCTCGTGTTTCATTAATGCATATTAGATAGGGATTTAGAGCTTTTACCACCTTGTTAATACTTCTAAGCCATTTTAATGTTTTCCCTATGCTTAACCCTCCAATAAAAAGCTGGCGACCTCTTGTACTTTCATATTATACCAGAGCATTTTGAGTTTCCCTGCAGCTAACTGGTTGAAAAATGACAAGTTAAGTCAAAGTTTGATTTGCTCCACAGTACTGAGTATTTAATTTTCTTGAGATATTTTAGGGAATCGGCTGATAATTTTAATGGAGACCATCTTTGAGAGTGCCCTGAATAACTACATGAGGTCATCTAATCCAGCCCTCTGCCCCAGTATCAAGCCAGCTCAAACCAGGGACGTAGTGAGAGAAGAAGCAATTTTTATTTCTCGAGCACAGTAGTTAAGACAAGTATCTTGCAAAAGTCCCTCAAATGCCTATTTGTCCTGATTTGTGTCTATGTAAGTCTGTTTAGTTTGCTATGAACTAGCAGCACCGTTGGAAGAATAGTTACTGTAAGTTATGAAACATGATGGGTCAGAAGGGGTTTCCTTTGACATTAGAAACAAACTCAAGAAATGGGAAACTTTGAGTGAGAGATAATCACGGTCGTCTAAATCCAGGTAAGATTCTGAGACCTGCCACTTTGATGAAGGGCTTGTCATTCACTGTGGTTGCATTAAAAAAGAAACAGAAACATGGTAGGGCTTTTTAAATTTATATAAGATATGAAAATGTGTTATTAACTGAGAAAAAAACCAAGAGCGAATATTTTGAATTGCAGGGGCGGTATGACTTAAGAGGAACAGGGGTTATCTCTGCCTGCTCTGCCCTGACCTGGGATAAATTACTCTGCTCAGTTTTCCCGATCTGTAAAACGGAATCATTTTATTGCTTCCCTCTTTAGACATCTCAGCAATGTGAAAAATCATTTTTATTTCTTAGGAAGCGTGGAAATTTACAATGCGATAATTAATTTCCTAAAGTGGGTCATACAACCATAATTGTATTTGGGAGGCTAGAACTATTTAAATGTAAAAGTATCCAAAATGTCCTCATTCTAATTCAAATCAAATGCTGAATCACATAGCAGTGCAGCCTTTGCTGCTGCCAGTGGGGCTGCCTGAGCATGCAGTCATGTAGTGGGCAGCTCCGTGTTGGCAGAGCAACAGAATCCAGTGGCACAATGGCCAGGCTTCGAGGGACATCTCTTCACCCCTCATCACTCTCTTTGATTCCAGCTTTCCTTGATTAGTCATTTGCATGCTCACTTTTGTTCTGTTTCTCATTGGCACGGTCTGTTAATTACTAAACAGGAGAGACTTAAAAAAAAGAAAACAAAACAGTGAGCCTTGTTTGCTAAAGTTTCCCTTTAGGTCCAGTAATTTGAACTGGCAGCAGCAGGAAAAAAAAAAATGCAACAGATACACCTGACTAACTTGCATTTCGTAATTCTAGCACTCAAAAGTACAATGCTTATGGTAATGAATTTTATCTATTACGAGGGAAAACAATCACCTTTGATGACATTATAGAATAAACACATTTAACAGCATGCTGAATTGCTGAAGTATCATTTTCAACGACCTCATTAGTGTCACTTAATTAAAACTTCCTGCTCTTGACTTTGATGCTGGTACAGGCAAAAACACAGAGGGAATTGAACAAACAACAACAAAAAAGGGGGGTGCATTTTCTAGTGATAAATCGCAGAGGTTGCTAATGAAACCAAATTATGTACCTTTTTCCTGCAACTCCGATAAAATAATATGAAACACGCAGCAACTTTGCATCAAACAAATTAATCAGCTGTCAGCAGATTTGCCTTATAATAATCTCTTGCACTTATTGATCATTTAAAAAAAGAGGGGGTCTTTTTTTTCTCTGTACACAAGCATTAGGTTGGTGATAATTAAAGCCTCAGCTTCAGAAATGCCATAATAACTGTTAATTAGCAGGATGCTATTTTCAACATAATTTGCTAATTAGGCAGTGAGCTGGTATAGTGTATATACCTAATTATGAAGAGTCTTGTGCTGTAGACACATGTGACTGGAGTGTAAATGACACCATTATAGGGGTCCTAGTGGATTTTTAAAAAATATAGTTTGTTCAGAAGTGCTCAGCTCTTTGGGGACTTCTTGGTATAGGGAATATTACTTTTGGCTGTTCTGCATGAGATTTAGAAAAGGAAACATTATGTGGAAATATACCATCTCTTTGATCTAGATAGTGGACAGACAGGATTATTAATAGTAAAGGGGCTTTGTTGTCCAGTGCCTAATGCAAAGGCTGATAATTTAGACACCGAAGTTGTGCTTCCTCCTCCGGTAGAGAATTATTCTCTATTTGCTGCATGCAATTCATCTGTGAACCAAGATGCTATAAATCTTTTAGCACTGTGTACCTACATTACTTTGATTTTTCTGCAACATATTGATAACCTATAACTTGTATCTCCCTGCCTGTCGACCTCCTCTCTTTCTTGTGTTTCCCTCTATGTCATAAAGAAAATCTAGACTTTTCAAAAATGTATGTTTATGTTTGCCTGGTTTTTCTCCAGCGCATTCCCTAACTGCCTTGAATTAAAAAAAAAAAAGGAAAAATTTTTTTTAAAGAGAGGAATGATAAAGTATGAAAAGTAAGGATGAGCTCTCATGCAAAAGTCTCAAATTATGTGCATATTAGTAATATTTATGAGCTTAAATTTGGCTTTTCAGCAGAGCATAAGCAGAATGAGATCATTTGCAGATATATAAACTGGCTTCCAGGATCATAATAGCCGATTTCTTTTAAATGTTTTACCTTGTTTCAAATAAAACTATATTTCTTTATTCTCTTTAAACGAAATGAAAACTTAATTCAATAATAAATGAGCTTCAGAGCAGCACAAGAGTCACTTAACTTAAATCTTTTTGTAGAGGTTCCCACTTAAGCAGCTTGAAAGACAGTAAATCACGTTGAAGAACGGACATCCCAATTTCATTGCTGCGCTGTAGAGAGCTGAATTAATGGCCTTCTCCTTGGAATGTATGGATGCGCTTTCCAGCTGCTGAGCCTGACAGTGTTATAGCTCAATTAATGTGATTTTGATGTAATTGCAGATAGGGAACGTTGTGCCGAAAAATTATCTTTTTTCATAAGAATTACATTTTATCATCCAGATGTAAGGAGGAGGGTTTCAAGGCTGAATGTGATAAGTAACAGGGCCTCTATTTTTATTTTAAAATAATATGCCTCTAAAGGAGGGAGAGAATAATGAACCGACGTGGTTATTTATTGAGCACTTAGTATGTGCCTTACAGTGTGCTGAGCACTTTACTCAAACATATCACTCAGTCTTCACAAAGCCTATGAAGCAGGCCCTGTTGTCGTCCCCATTTTAGAGATGAGAAAAATGAGTCAAAGAGAGATCAAGGTCGTAGGGGGCAGACCTGGAGTGGAAAGCCCTGCGTATCTGATGTCCCGAAATTTTAATTAACGATAGTATGGGTTGCCTCTGTAAATTGCCATCAGAGGCCTCTGGCAAAAGGTGGTATGAGCCATGAATGTTTAAACACTTAAAACAACTTCCTAGGACATCACAGTATGGCATTTTGAAAAATAGATTTTGGTCAGGTTGCCTGGATCTGAAGCCAAGATCTGTAATTTTCTAGCTGTATTTGACTTTAGGCAAGCTATTTAAATCCTCTGAGCCTGAGTTCCCACAACTGTCAAGAGAGAATCATAATGGTGACACTCTCATATAATTTGTCACAAGAATTAAATGAGAGAATCTGTGTAAAGTGCTCAGAACAGTGCCTGGAACATAGTAAGTGATCAGTAAGTGATAGTCGTGCTTACTGTCAGCGAAATGCAAGCCAACAGGGTCATTCGTCTCGTCCAGTGCAATTTTCTTTGCCTCATCTTATCTACTGGGTGCCGGCTGCCTCTGGGAACTTGGCTGCCACTGTTTTCTGGGAAGGACCCAGAGTGGCATTTAGTGTAATATGGGCTGTGCCTACTGGTATTGAGGTACGAAGGCATTTCTTTTGTTTCAAAGCCATTTTGATTCCTGTGTTATCAGAATGGATAGTGATGCTCTCGGAAAACGGTGAACTGTGTGCCAGTCAGTGTGTATAGACCTGCCCTTCTGCCCAAACTCCGCTTGCCTGCCTGAGGAAAGCACTGCATTCGAGGTACCATCTGGGGCTCCAGGAGACAGAAGAACAAAGTGGTGGCACTGCCTTCATGGATTTACGAACTAAAACAAAGTTCAGGAAATCTCTTGAGTTCACTATAGGAAATTCAGGCAAGAAAAGAGAACAGAAAAAAAATGATGATGATGACAATGACAATGGTAACTGACATTTAATGAGTGCTTACTATTTGCCAGACACTGCAAAGTTATCTCTTTCAGTGCTCACATATCTCTATAGGTAAGGACTACTGTTATCCCTGTTTACAGCTGAGGAGGATGAAAGATCAAAGAAGTTAAGTAACTTGCCCAAGGTGATATAGCTGTACATCTTTCTTTTCATCTTCTCACCTCAGCCGCTGATGATACTACATAGATGGAGTGCAGCCTCCTGAAATTAACCCAAGCTATGGGTGGAGGGAGGCAGTCAAGAGACCTGGATTACTTTTACTTTTCATTCTTCTTTGCATCAACAAGGAAGGCATGTTTTTCCACTGGCTCATAGTGTGGTAAATAATAACATCTTCTATTTGTGGTTATATTGATTGAGTTGCAATTAATAAATTACTAAAGTCTCTGTGGACAAATTTATTAAACAATCTATTATACACCAATAATGTATAATAAATCCTGAGCATTTTCATTGCTGTGGGTCAATAATTTAATTTAACTATGATAGTTATTTCTAATAATACACAGGATTGGTATACTTTAATATATTATAGTAATCCTAATTTGTATGGTGATGTCATTACTTCCTTCAGAATCAATATGTAAAAATTAATAGTAAATTCAACACCATATGGATGCATTTATGTAACAAAAAGCACCATCATTTGCTTATAGGTGGAGATGAATAAAAATGAGCCAGAGTACTTGGTAGCATTGTTGAAATACAAACACATAGGCATAGGTAGGCTTCGTTACTTTTGTAGGAAAAATAGTTATGGAAAGGATTTATTGTTGTTGTTAGAAATACAATTTATATATTAGTGACACATTTAATGGTGGAATATGTACCAAACAGGTGCTATTTGTGTTCATGATTTTGCTTTCTAGTAAGCCTCCAAGTCTGAGGCTTATTGGAAGAAATTTCTCTTGTACCATTTGGATTCATTTTCTTATTTCCGTATCCTGCTAAATTTTGTTCCTGGACAGGTAAATACTGGGAGTAGTATCTTGGGCAGAGTCTGTTCACATGTATTAACATATCGATTTCTTTCAAAGAGCATTATCTTCTACTTTGCAAACAGTGGGATAATTATTTAGGATTAATTAGGTTGCCAGTAATATTCTCTCATCTCAACCTACTATACCCCCACCAAATAAGAGACAGAAGTTTATTTTTTTTCTTGTTCAGGAAGTCTCCTGTTTAGATAGTTCAGGTTATATATCTGTAAATCTTTCTTTCTTTCCAGCTAGGTGGTGCTCCGTGGTGTTGAGTCTCTGGCTCTGCTGTGTGTGGCTTCAATTTTCAGGCTCACTTAAGGGTTAAAGGTGGCTGCTGGAGCTCCAGCTTTTACCTCCACATCATAGCCAGTGGAAGTAGGAAGGGGAGAAGGTCAACTCCTTCCCTTTTAAGACACTTGAGAAAGTTGCACTTACAACTTCTCTGCACATCTCTTTATCTTTAGTCAGAATTAGTCATATGGCCACACGGGAGGCCAGGAATCAACTAGGAATCAGCAATCCTATTCTTTATAGGCTTTGCCATAGTCTGTCTGTCTTATCTTTTAAGAATCATAGACCCTTTGAGAATCTGATGAAACCTGTGGAATCTCTCACCTGAAAAATACCCATAGGTGGATTTTGTGAGTAATTTGAGAGAATTCAGGGACTTCTTAAAGCCCAGGTGCCCATGAACCCCAATTAAGAACCCCTTGTTTTAAAAAATGTGTTTCTTTGTTCATTTATCTAATTATGCATCATTCATCCATTCATATGACAAACCTTTGTTGTGTACTTACTATATGTTTGCTTTATTCCTGGCAATAAAGAGGTGAACAAGACAGGTAAAACCCCTGTTCTGATAGCTTATGCTTTCCAGAAGGAAGCTAGACAATGAACGAGACAAGAGTGAAATATGCTTTGAGGAAAATAAAGCAGATTGAAATAATAGAGAGTTGAATGATGGCCAAGGGTGGCAGTTACTTTGGACTGGACAGTCAAAAGTGCCCTTTCTGGAAAGATGACCTTCAAGCTAAATGATGACTGGTGGGATAGAACTGGCAGTGAACTAGGGAGTGGGGAAGAACGTTTAGGTGGTAATAACAGCATGTGCAAAGGCCCTGAGATGGTAATCAGTTTAGTATATTTCAGAAACAGAAAGCAAGCTGGGTAAGAACGGCATGGGATGAGCTTAGAGAAGTAGGCATGAGTTAGGTCTTGGCAAAGGATTTGGGTTTCACTGCAAGACCAATGGGAACCATTTGGAAGGGAGGGAAGAAAGGGCACATGATCTGGTTGTTCATTTTTAAAAGACCATTCTGGATGCTACAAGGAGAATGGCAAATGAAACAGAGTGGTGACCCTGGACCGTTCTGCTGTAGCTTGTATAAGGAGAGAAGGAGTTACCCTCTGCTTCTTATGTTTGTGTTGAACAAATGAAGGAGATTTGTGTTCTGCCAGGGCCTTATGATGTAACTTTAGCAACACACTAAAAGTCTTTCATGTTTAGAGACAGAAAGTAAACCACATTTAAAACCTCCTCTCTCTCTGATGTGCCTCTGCACGAGGAAGGTAGTGAGCATTCACCATGAAAAGGCAGGAAAACTCCCAATAAAA
>NW_011888811.1:8323432-8352152 GCF_000151845.1 Pteropus vampyrus
AGTTCAGCAAGGCGACACAGTTTAATCAAAATGAAATTTCCTGTTTTGAAATCAAATTGGCTCAGTGATTTGAGATCCACCCTCAAAAGCAAGGGAAATTTCCTTAAAATATTATGAAAGCTGCAATATTTTGTCAGGAACAACTGAAAGTGGATTAATTTTCAACACTAAATATGGGCTGAAGATATCAGAGAAATTTTAACTTATAATTTTACGAAGAGGAGAGAGAGGAGATTTTTACCCATAAGGCAAAGTTGGAAATTTACTTTGCTTAGAGTGTAAAGGTTTACAGGCACCTGTTAAAGTATTAAAAAAACAAAACAAAACAAAACTCTTCATCTTTGGGAGGGTGGTGCAATACTTATTACCTGGACCTGGAGAATTTTAGAGCTGTAGGAAAAACTGATTAAAAAAAAACAGAACTCAAGATTCTGAGCAGCCTAGCTCTGCTTCAACAGAGAGTCCCCTAACACTCTTCCTGGGGTTTCTGGAGTTTTCTGGAAAGGCCATGGGGCTCCATGGAGAGGCTTTCTCCATTCAAACTGTCCTTCCCCTAATAGACAAAGTAAATGGCTAATTGTAGGTTCAGCCAATCACTCGGGCTGCAATTAGCCACTTACTACTTACTTTGCACATAGAAGTGGCCACTTGAATCCTCAAAAAGTCCACTGAGGATTCAGTTATTTCTGTGTCCAATTTCACCTGGGCAGAGAGTAGTTAGAAAAAAACTAAACTAAAATAAATGATAGTCCTTGAAATAAAATCCCTCCGAAATCTGGCTCAGGCTTTCAGGAACAGTTAGTTCTTTCTCTCTCTCCCCACTTATCCCCTCCTCTTTTTTTTTAAAGTATATTAAACAAAACACATGCAAATATCCCACTAACTAGAGACTTAGATTTTCTTTTCTCCTACTCTCCTTCATGTAGAGCAAGATGTACCCATCCTCTGGTTTTCAGCTTCATAACTTCCCGTAAATCTACTTTTCCAAACCCCTAGATTTGCTGTTTGTAATTTAACTGGCTGCCATACCTTTCTGTGTAAAACAAATCTGCTAATTTCTAGAGTGATCCATTAATGTTCTTTGTTATTTACAAAATTCTGGAGAACCGGAAGATCTATTTAAAATGTCTGACTCTCACCAACTCTATTCTAAAGCAAAGTGGAAGAGCTATTGTTTTCATACACTCTTTTGATGTGGTCAGTTATTGTTAAGCTGAGTCAAAAGGACCTACCTGAGATGTAACAGATGCAGACACTCTGCCACCAGTTTTCCTTGGAAGTGCACAATAACAACCAAAGAAAATCATTGTGAGGATACTGGGTAGAAAGTTGCTTTTGGAGGGAATTCCAGGAAAGAGAAGATTGTGACCTCTGTTACTGCACTGTGTCAAGGACAGATGGGAAGAAGGTATGAATCAATATATGTCAACTGCACAGATGGTATAGCCATACAGTGTCCACATCCTGATTTTCTAGCCCCTGAAACTGAAATTAATAATGCCTTCATTATAGGCAGTAGCTGCCAAGCAGCTGAGACAACGCAGCGCAACTCAGGGCGCTGCTCTGAGCAAGGTGTTTGAAACATGGGTCTCTCTCTCCCTTTCTCCTCTCTCTCTCTCTCTCTCTCTTTCTCTTTCTCTCTCTCTCTCTCTTTTTCTCTCCCTCTCTCCCTCCCCCTCCCTCCCTCACCTCCTCTGCACCCCTGTTTCTCTGTCTCTCCATCTCTCTGTCTCTCTGTCTCTCTGTCTCTCCTCTCTCAAGGTTAGGAATGTTATGAATGATAAGAAAGAAAGAGAATCAACTTTTGATGCTGAGTTGTACAGACTAAACAAACGAAAGACAGAGAGACTGTGGTTACTTCCTGCTTTGCAATATTTTTATGCCAAGGCGTCATTCCCTGGGTCTCAGACATGTCACAGGGAGAACCTTAACTCTGGTGTGCCAATTATGGAGCTTGGGGTGTTGGAGATCTCGGAATAGGGTTGGAAGTGGAGTGTAAAATAAAAATAAGCAACCACAAACCACCAAAACAAGTATTGGCACATCTCTACAAGCTCCAGCTAGTAATGATGAATTCAGTATTCATCACATGGACTAATTAATGCACGCTAACACATCCCAGTGCAATTTGCAAGTCACAGATTGCATTAGGTGATACAAATGACTCATTTGTGAACCTGAAGGATGACCTTTGGCAGGACTATCTGCTGACCTCAAAAATATTAAAGAAAGGTTATTTCACCTTGCCATTGTCTCCAAATGCCAAAATAGCCCAATTAAAAACCTTGACTTGGAACCATAGGAGCAGATGCGAGTCCTAAAGGGCATTAATTATTTTCAGTGTCAGCTGGTTGTATAACTGAGGCCAAATGAGAGTTTGGAAAGCTATTAAGGCACTGTATTACATGCACTGGGTCTAAGATTTGAATTCAGAATAAGGCATAGATTTCATCTATTTAGGCAAGCTGTATAGAATTTGTGCTGGCTGTCCTGTTAAGAATTAAGGGCTAACGTAGGTGAAATGAAACTCATCACCCTTGCTGGGTTCTCCTCTCTGCAATCGTCCATTTATTTTCCCAAATCTATTTGTAGAACCATCGTTAGTAACCGTATTGTGAGGTCAAAAGCATAAACATGTGTTTGGTACAGGTTTGCTTCCAAGCGGACTATTCTCCCTCTCTATAAGCCTAAACACTACAATGATTCTGTAGTGTTTTCTCCTCAAATGTGGTGACAGATGAAGTTATGTATCCAAGCTAGGTTCCCATATGGCTAATTTCTACATTTGTTTTAGCAACACACAGATTTTTAGGCAAATTAAACACAAGGACCTCAGTATTCATGGTAATCTCTCCAGTTCTGTCATTTCTTTCTCCGGGTGGATGTTAGTGAGTCATATCCAAAGAATACCCTTCATTAGAAAGAAGGGGGCATGTAAGTCCATTTGGCGGAATTGGCTCGCGAGAGTTCCCGCGGCTTTGGGAAAGGGTTTACCTGCTGCTTGTGGCTTTCACGTCACCAGCCTTCACAGTGGACACTGTCTTTCAAGGCCCACTGTGTGTCGAGGTGGTACAAAATGGGAATGCTTGAAAGCAGGGAGCAACATGTTCTTTTTAGCATCTTTAGAGTTGAAGTTTAAGGTTCTGGTTTACCTTTATCTCTAGTCGAAAAGAATGGGAAAGGAAGATTTCACTCCTAGGGAAAGACAGAACAGTGTGGTGAAAAAGCCCAGGGGAGGAGGAATCAGACAGATCTGGGTTTAGATTTCGGTTGGTTAGTCATTGTGTAAACTTGAGCATGTGACTGAATTCTTGGCGTCAATGTCCTCATCTGTGACATAAGAATCAGAATAACACCTGATAGGATGGTTAAGGAGATAAAATTAAGTCACGTATATATATATATAACTAGGAAAGATATATAGCTAGGAAATTGTGGCTATCATTATTTTCATTATGGGAAATGTAGAGAACATTTCAAAGATGCCATTCTTTTCCTCTAGATTTTTCTAGAGGTTATGTGCAATGTATATGGCAGAAAACTTGGCTTAGAAATCATAGTCAGATACCTCTTTAGTTGGGAAGTTGTTTAATCCTGTTAACTTCACATTTCTACCTATAAATTGGGATTATAATACCTACAATAATGTCTTTTTGGGTGGAATAAATGAGATAATGGATGCCTATGGTGCTTAGCATTTGGTAGGGATTCGATAAATGAATGAAGCCCATTGTCCTTATTTCCAGAACACCCCTACCCTTTGTCCTCACATCTGCTACTAATGAGCTTTTGGTTGAGAGAAGATGCAGTTCTGCTTCTACTCTACTTCCCAGGCCAGTTCACTGGGGTTCTGTTCTGAGAGATGAGCACCACTGTTGGAATACATCTTTTCTAAACATCGACAATTTGTCACTTCTTCTCACGGCTGAAGGAAGATCTGCTTCCTCATTTGGTATCTTTGTTCCTCCATTATTTGCCAGCACATTATTTGGGGATGTCCCATGTTACAGATCAAGTATGGCAGACATAGATTGTCCTCAGTGGCTCCTTAGATGTGGTCGATCTTATCTCTGAGATAAGAACACTCTCAGGGGTTTGCCCTCTCACTACTTAAACCAAAAGTTACCTAAGGAACATGACTGCCATTTTTCCCTACAAGGTTGCTATTATTCTGAACTGCCACTTAAAAAAATTTCTAATTTTATTATAAGATCCTCATAAACGCAGCAGTTAATGAAAGCAGGTTTATTTCTTGCTCTTTGGGAGGTGGCCACCCATGTCAGCACTGGAGGGTGTCTGCACATCCTTGCAGGCCCAACAAGTGGTGAACAGATGGAGTCTGAATCCAGAGATGCATTACCAAGGAAAAAAATTGTTTCACCAAATGAGATTTTTAACATCCATTTGCAAAGAACTCTAGGCCCTGGTGTATTGGGAGAGTTGGCTCATTGATAATGAATGCATGAGCAGAAAGGCCACACAAATGCTATCAGCCCCTAATTTTTATATACGAGCCCACCCTTAACTTAGATTTGGAGAGAGCATGCATTTTTAAATGCATGTGCTGACTTCGTACCAGAGAGGAACTTCCCATGGAGCAGCGGCTGGTCTTCATTTTAGTATAATGCCTCGCCCAGTACTCAGGGCACTCCTCTGGGTGTTTGGTAAATGTCATAACCTCGTGGTGACACCAGTCTCTTTAGAAAGGAACTCAGTGTAAAGAAAGGGTTAAGTGTGGGGTTGAGGATGCATGCCTGAGAGACGGAGTTAGTTACACAAATACTGAGATAACTTTATCATAAGGTGGCTTAACCATACAGGCGGTATTCCACTGAGGGATCAGTAAATTATTAAATCTCAGTTTCTCAGTCTTTCTCCCTTAGTCGAAAATCTCTTTATCTCTTACTTGTGCTCTTTCTTGTAATCTCTCTCTCTCTCTTAGCCCTGCTGGTCATCCATCATTCCAGGATTTTATTTCTTAAATCTTAGCTCATAGTACATTCACTTAGGAAGCTAGTTAAAAATGCAAATTAATCAGACTTCAGTCTCAGAGAGTCTGTTTTTTGTAAAGTCCTGGGAGGGGCCCAAGAATACACATTTTAACAGATTACCCCACCCCACCCCACCCACCCCAGGAGATTCTAACTTAAGTGGTCCTTGGACCATATTTTGGGAGCAGCTGGACCATGCTGATGGAGGCCAATTTACTTCCGCATGAGCGAGGTTGAATGGCAGCGAAGACCGAATTTAGGAACTTCCAGTGGTTTGAAAACTTTGTACCACTGCATCACTGGAATTCTTTTTAAAATCTTATGTCAAACTCTTTTTCAAATAAAACCAGATACCAGTCCCCCAAACTAAACTTAACCCAAGAGGAGCTTCTTTGGAAGAAGAAGGGGAATAGCGCGCTGCTCTTTACTCTCTCTCTGCTTTATCTTCAGCAGCCCAGGGGCAGCCCTGCAATATCCTTGGAATTTACTTTCCTGTTTCTTCTCAAAGTGAACTGCAGTGAAAGCCTGGGTCCCCAGGTCAAGGAAAGAGCACCTCACTAGGACATCTGAGTTCCAGTGCCAGCCTTGCCTCCCTGCCTTGCTTCATGGTCCATACCTCTCTGAGCTCCATTTTATCCCTTGCGTAAGAAGAGCGATTTGTACTAGATCAGTTTTCCTGCAAGTCCTGTCATTCACAGGGTACCCTCATGACTTCTGCTGTAGATGAGGACCTCCCGGCGTATTACTGACTCTATATGTGTCTTTATCATAAAAGAAATCTATTCACTATTCCTAACCTAAATATTCACTTAGGTTTTGAGCTGAGCGGTGCCATCTGAGAAACAAAAGTTTGATGTGCTACTTATGATTTTTCTTTGCTAATATTCATGAAAATAAATATATACCCACTAAAATATGAAAGTGTCTCACTAAACCCAGTGGTGTGCACACAACCCTTGAGAAATACTGAGCTGGAAGATCCCTAAAAGACCTCTCTGCCCCAATATTCAGTGGGGTTAGCATCTAGGGAGGTCTCTCTTGATTACCTTGGTGATTTGTATATGGAGTAGGTTAAAGGGAACAACAAAGAAATCCTCTGGGGGCTGGAAGCATGTGAAGGACCAGTGGGAGTGAGGCGGGGAGAACTTTCTTGTACTGTTGGGAAGAATGAGGATGCTTGAGGCCTCAAGTATATGTAAAAGGATCTAAATGGCTCAAAGAGAGTTTTTAATATCAATTTTGTGGCGACATAGGGCCACCAGCTGCTTAATTTTATTTAGGTCTAATAGGGAACTTAATAACCAAGAACATCATTGGTTTCTTGTTTGTTTCTTTTATTGAGTGTCGAAGAACTAACAGCTTTTATTACAGATCTCCCAGGGCCGAAGTTGGCCAGTTAGGACAGTGCCAATAGGAGCTCAGGGCAGAGTCCAAGGCAAGAGGCTTCCCCAGCGCCTGTCATGGTTTGAAAACTGAGCTTTAAATATATAGACTTCAGGAGACACTTTGTGGGAGGCAGAGGGTGCTGAAGGGTTGCTTGCAGCACATTGCTTGCAGAACGAAGGGCGATGTTTATGGCCTGTTTGTTCCTTGCAGGGGGGAGACAATGGCTCCAAACGTATATCCGCTGAGCTGGCTGGGAAGTGGCACGAACAGCTTAGCAGTCATGGTGGCCTAGAGCAAGGAAACGAAAATGCATTTGAAAACTAAGGGAAACTATAGCATAATTCAATATGCCCAGCATCTAAGCACACTGTTATGAAATTGAAATCAGCTTCAAATACATATTAGGCTCACAATTTAGGCTCCAGAGACTGACAGACCTGGGTTTCAGATCCTGACTCTGCCACTTCCTGATTGTGCTTCCTTCCTTGGGCACGGTACCTAGTCTTTCTCAGCCTTGTGTATTCACCTGTCAAGTGGGTACAAGATGTGCTTCCAGGGTCATCTTAAGTATTTAATAACTTAAAGAAAGAACTTTGCACAGTCTGCCACTTAGAAAACTTTTCTAATAAATTGTAGGTGCTATTTTTTTTTAATCACCATCATTATCATCATTATGTGATGAGTTTATTTTATTTAGTTTTTCTATCAAATCCAATGAGGTAAGTGGTATAGGTGATGCATAGGGATGGTATTAAGATTGCTAAATCTCTGGTATTTTCCCAGAAGTGCTCATTGTGTGCCCTGTGATGACATACTCTTATGACTAGGATTATTATTGAAAAATTATTTCTTGATCTTGAGATAACTATGACTGGGTTAGCACCACATGATTCTGACTAAGGCTTCAGGGATAAGGGGTATTTTGCATAATTCGTATCCTTGGAATTAAGGCACTTTTCAGTGGGTGGAAGAGAATTAGATAGAAGTAAAGAAGTATGACTTGATTCTATTTTGCCAACATCAAGCAAATTTGGAGCCCTCTTTGTCACCAGGAAGTCACCTGCACTTTTCAGGGGCTACAGGCATGGAAGGCATGAAAGGGCAAGGTCTGACAGGGTGTTGTGAATCCAGAAAACCAGACTCTTGCTCATCAGAAACTCCTATGCGACAGTTCTTAATAAACTTTCTCACCTGCCAGTGATTGTGAAAGCCCCAAAGGCGGACCCAATCCTGATGCAACTGGCACTTTTACGCGAGTTTTGGAATCAATTTCTGGAAAAGATAAAGGAATAATATTTTATAGCTTCTTGTTTTTACTCACTGTGTCTTCATGTTAATAAACAACAACTAAAAAAAGGATGTTAGCATTCTCTGTGACGTTAATCCTCTTTCCTACCTCTTTGTCCGCCACAGTGAGAATGCCTTGAGCATATATTTCTTTAAGGACCAGACTATACCCTTACGCTTTGTGCCATAACTAAGAGTTGCATGTGTGTCTCCAAGGAGTCTCCCCTCCCCCAGTTGCTTTATATAAATGTCCAATTAATACCAGTTAAAAAGTTCTTTTTCCCGGTCTATCTGACAGAAGAAACAATGAAGGGAAACGGAGCCGGCCCCACTGCTATGGCTATATCCCACGTCTGTGATGCATTAGCATAAACTTCATTCCACATGTTTTTGCATTGTCTCTTCTTACATTTATGCTTTGACTATTGTTTCCTTTTGTTCCAGCAACAGCTGGAAATGGTAAATTTGTGTTTTGAGCCAATGTTTTTCTTTGCCCTGGCATTTCTAAACATTTATTTTCCTATGAGCCAAAAATACCAGCAAAGACGCTTTCTGAAAGATCTTCATCTCACGCTGCCCATCGCCCTCCGATGCTGTCCCTTTAAATGAGGCCCCCAGAGTTCACTTTCTGAAGTTCATTAGCTTGTGTTATCAATAATTTAGGATAATACTCCGGTGGAGCCTGAGTGCCTGGCCCGCCCCGTTTTCACTGTCAGTTTTCTCATACCCTAGCAGTCCAGTGAACTTGATAAGTGTCCCATCATCCTGTTAATCAAATTACTTATGAACTAAAATTGACAGTTTTCATTAATTATAAAGGATTATTCTAATTGCAATTCAAATTTATTCATTTAGAACAGACGGCATTCAGTAATATTTCAGGAAATTTGCATATTAAATGGAGAGGGTCGTCCATTAAGTATGGTAATGTATGCATATTTCCTTATTTTTAACTTCTAGGCCATATGCACTGCTGCTACTTCAGCAGGTGAAAAACCAGAACGTGCTTAATTTGTTCAACAAACACAGGGGCCAGAGCACATCTTTTGGCACTGGGTACTGGCACCCTTCTACCTGGATTCCTTCTGCTCTTCCTTTCCCCACCTCCCACGGCCCAGAACACAGCCCAAACCATGGTTGATCTTCGGAGAAACTTTTTTGATAAACCTGGGCATTTCCCCCCGCCCCCTTCCCTTTTTCTTAAATGTAGGCACAGCTGGTAAGGGTTGATTGAAATGTTTTGCCATAGAAGCTGTGTTCATTAATTTCTTCAAGATGCTGAAGTAGGCATTAAGGTTGCCGGCTGGAGTCCTTCCCTGTGACATGTGGAACAGCAAGGGGCCTAATAGTCAGCCTTGTAACATCAACTGGTTACCCCCCTCGTGCGGCATGAACCTTTCCCCTCCAGTGAAAAATGAACCTGTCTGAGACAAAAGCACAAACCACGCATGCAATGAGACAGTGCCATTATTCACACCATATAGGCTGTTTTCAGAGATCATTAAAAATCATATCTCCATGATATTAATAAGCACCTTCCCCGATCCAGGTCTCGGGTAACAGGAAGGTATATTTAGAGCCGCCCTCACCACCTACCTAATCTGAGATCATGAATCTGGGAGGGAAAAAAACTGCATGGAAGATAAAGGCTAACAAGCTGGTGTGGTAGGAGTCACTTGGCTTTTCGAACAGCTGGTATGTCCCAGCATTCCCTACATCAGGCCTAGTGGGGAAAAAGATAGGGTGTGGGCCCCCAGCCGCATCAAGTTGTTTCTGGTGAGTTTTGCCTCCCATCTTTAGGAATTATTGATATCTAGTCTTAATGATTTGAATAAAGCATCTGCCAGCTCATTCATCTCCAAAAACTCACATAGAATAACTGGTTGCTCATTTAGCCCAGTTTCAAGTAGACTTGTTTTTCATTTTCTGCAGTTAAACTAAAAGCTTTGTTGTTTCACATACAGATATTTTATTTGCTGAGCATATTTATTTCAGTCTGTTTGTATAGCACTAGTGCTTTCGTGGCCATATGTTATTGATTGAAAAGCCTCCACAAACTCGAATTCTGAATAGGCGCTGTGTCCTTGGGAGGTGTCCGAAAGGCAGAGACTGAGGGCCGGCTCGCTGCCTTGCCAAACCCATACTGAGGTCCCTTTCCACTGCTCACTCTCCTCCCATGCAATACATAAACGTCTGATCAGTGCTTTGGTTGTTGACACAACCTCTCCCCAAATCTCAGTGGGAGCACGTAGTGCCCTATTTCTCCTTGTTGGGGTATAGCCATTTCTGCTGGAATTACTAGGAACGACACTGAAAGAACAGACCACCAAAGGCTATTTTAGAAAACATCGATGGAAAATTCTCAGAAGTCATTCAAGCCCACTGGTGTGTGTTGAGTCAAGGGAAATTTCACCCGTGTGTAACATCTTTTCCTCTACTTTGTTCAGCTTTAGAACCATGAAAGCCCCGGTCTTAATCCTATTTCTGATGAGAGTTAATTTCCAATGCGAGTTTTAAAAAATTTAATTGTCACTGATTACTGACACGCAATAGTAAAATAATATAAAAGAATGCCGCAAATGATTAAAGCAAAACTTAACAACGTTTGCATTAAAAAAAAAAATCCCATAACTCTACTTTTGTTATGGGAAATATTAAGTTGCATAATGTGACCCAGTGGTATAGGATAATTGCTTAAGAAGCTGTATTATACAGATATTTTGTATATTATATCCTCATGTGCAGTATTTCTGGTGATTAATTCCTCAGCACAGAGAGGCTCCCTTGAATGGATGTTGATTATATCAGAATGTGGACCAAAAGCTATGCCAAGGATGAAGTGTGGACATGAGTGTGCCAGGCATCCTCTGGAAATACTGGGGAAGAGGTCTCAGGAATTGCTTTTGCCATCAGCACCCATCCTATCTGCAAGAATAATTTCTAGGTCATCTTCAGAGTTACTATGTATTATTTGATGGAGGCCGATGGAGAGAGAGAAAGATAGGAATATAAGTGATATATGAAATGTGACATAGAACTAATGAAGACTTAAGCATAGTGGAGGGAACTGGCCTCTCTGAGAGCCATTTTTCATATCTGTAAAATGGAGCTAACACTCGCCCTGCATTTTTCATGGGGCTGTTGTGAAAATCCCCTAAGACCCATCTGTTTCTTAAACTCTCCTGTTCACCAGAATCACCTGAGAGTAGTCAAAATTACAAGCCCTTTGACCCAAAGAATCTAAATCAGTAGGTCTGGGATGGGACTTGAGAATCTATATACTTAAATATTCTCGGTTGATTTTTATGATCCAGTCAATTTGGAAGGCATATCAAAACTTGCAAAATAATTAAAAAGTAGTTCAAGACTGTACCTTTACCTAGCATCAATTTTTAATGGGAAAAGCTCTAGATGATAGGAATTCCAAGCATTAACGACACTCTGGAATTTGAACTCTGGCCAGGTAAGTCACTGCGATCTGTTGATGAAAACAATGGCTGATGAAATTTTCAGCGTTGTGCAGAAACGGGATCTCTATGTGTCTATGCGGAAGGATCCATGAGGAAGAGCACTGACCCATCATTCCCACCCCAACACACGCAGCCCAGGCTCATTAGATAAGCCCCGAGCCAATAGCAGGTGCCTTTCAAACAACTATCTAGGTCATTCCGTGAATGGGTTCTTTATAGTTAAATAGACTCTGGAGGTGCCACTGTCATTACTTAGCCACTCAAGAAATGAACTTGGAGAAATGGAAGAGAGAGCAGTTTCCTGTCTGTGAAAGCATATGGAAATGGTGATAGAGTTCAGGTATGGCTATATTTATTAACCATTATCGATGCAGAACCACTTCATACTATGTCAGGGTAGAATAAATTGAATAACAATGGGATGACAGCATCGTCTAATCTAATATCAGTGTTGCTTAATAGTTACACTTTCGCCGCCAAGTTGGGCACGTGGTGTGGGTGTGAGATTCTCAGCTCCCAGTGGTTCCAGCTAAGGATAAAAGCAGGAATAGTGGGTGTAATGTCTTACTTGAGGCACCCCCAGATCTGGGCAAGGTGAAAACGGGTAAATGAGGTGATCTGCTCATATTCTATGCTATCATGGCTGAAAATGCATTGCTTCTTCAAATTGCAGTAGTTATGGATTGTAGGTGGGTTTTAGGAGAGATGGAAAAAAATGATGGGTTTTCTTTTCTTCTTTTCTTCTCTGCCGTGAGGATTATACAGAATTTAATAAAATCCCTATCTTTGTCACTTTGTTCCTCATCTTGTTCTAACTAGTGGACTGCTAAAATTAAATGGTTGTGTCTCTGACCTCTGGGAACTGACAGCTTTAGTTCGTCATACTGAGTTAGGCATGAAACTCACAAAGATAAATGAGCAAGACTGAACATTAAAAGAGCAAATTAAAGAAGGTCCAAACATTTTTGCATAAAATGAGTGTTACACTTAGTTTTAGCATTCAATGATTTAATGAAAGGGGAGAGATTTGTAGAGGTTCTCTGTTCAGATGGGTGACTCATTGAGGAAAGTTTTCTAGGAGTTGCTGCAATTTCAGGATGTGCTTTTGATGACTGAGGATACAAGGGAAGCTTCTCTCTTGCAGGGCTTGAAAGTACTTCCTCCAGCCCCCTCCCTCCTGGGCATACACACACTACTTTAAAATATTGGGAATTAATATTTTCTTTTGAATGTAAAGCTCCGGATCAGCAGGAGCTAACTGGAAATAGAATTTTGTACATTACTTGAGAACTGCAGTGCTTCCTTTTAGTGCCACCAATTGTACTTTACAGTTTCCTATTGAACTGCAGCAAATTTCAGCCAGCCCGGGGTATTCCAGTACTTTTCAAGATCATGCACGCATCACTGAGATGTGCATCTAGTGAGGAGGGAGCTCAGAGTCTCTAGATCTTTCCATAAACCACACAGGCCATTTATTCTGAGAAACAGTTAAAGATTAGAAAAAAAAAAAATTACCAGGTATTTCTGAGAGTAGTCTGAGGGCATGCATCAATTAATTTTTCATCGAGCAAAGGAAATCACATCTAGATAAAATATATGGTTTAAAAAGGTCACCTTTGCCGCAGAGATGAAACATCCTGTGTCTTTAGGGTGGGACCGGATCTCACCAAAGTAATTGACGCTCACGACATTTTCTGAGCAAGAGGTGTGTTGAGGTTTTCGTGATGTCCCACCTCCTCCACATACGCGTGTTTAGTTCCACGAATCTCGAAGCACTGTTATTAATGGAAACTACAATGTATCTTTTTCTATGGGAAATATTGACAGAAGGTTGTGCTTTTGTGAGAGATAGCTCAAGACGTCAAAGGCATTTTTTAAAGACTGTCCTTATAGCAGATGCTGAAATAGTTCTTTTCATCTTTGGAAGGACCACAGCTTTGTGGGTGGCCTGCTTCCACTTGGAGTGGTGACTATTTATTTCCATTTCACAGATTAGGACACTGAGACCAGAGAGGGACAGATAAATTTTTTCGAGCTAGTGTTAGAGATGGAAATGAAATATCAGGCTTATTTTACAGCTCCATTAGGATGGTAATGCCGCTTCATTTTAAACGTACACAACTGGGAAATCAGAAAATATACATCTGATTATATTAGAACCCCTAAAATTTGCTTCTTACTTTATCTGTAACTGCTTCTTTCCCTTGCTTCTTACCTTATCTGTAACTGCAAATACCTTCGTAATGACCAGTGTCACTTGTCCTGAAGAGCAAGAGGTCAGAAGAGGGATGAGTTCTCACTGATCCTACCAACAATCAGAGTGTGCCCCGAAGCATGAGTTTTGATTATCTTTAATTTAGTATGCATAACTTCAAAGGATCCTAATGGTTATAAAATTATCTGATTTTCTTTAAAACGCAACCAGGGTTCTTGGTGCTCTATAACCTGGGGTATTTTTTTTTTTTTTCGTGTAAGCCCTTGTTTGGCATTTGTTTCTATGTCTTCTGAAACAAAACACAAGAAAACAAACAGATTTTTAAAAAAGTAAAAAAGCACTACCACCCTAAACTAAGCATATTTGGAGGTTTCATCAGAGAGGAAATTCAAATATTTGATGCAGTTTGTGACACGTCCATACATTTCCGTTCTTTTTTTGCAACTGCCTATGAGTTTCATTTTCCCATGTGCCGCAATATTAATGTTTTTCCCTGCTGGCTTCCCAGCCCAGGGGTCACAGCTCGTGTTTCACAGCACGAGACACCCAACCATAAATCTCCTTTAAATAATACAGACGGCAGGAGGGTCACTGTGGAGAGAGCCAGTCGGTCTGAACAAAGTGGCACTGATGCATGGCAAGCGGAGCAGCTTGACCGGGGACCTGCTGGACAGGTAGAGTGTGGAACAGCTTTTAGCTAAGGGAAGGGAAGCATGGTTCCGAAGAACCAACCAGGTTCTCAGTAGGAGTTGGCTGGCAATCACCAAGGCTTCCTGAGAATAATCACATCACCTCTCCCAGGCTCAGGCTGGAACACCTGATTAATGTAGTTTGTGTTTGGAGGTGCAAACACATCTCTTTGGGTATAAATCTGCATTTCTTGAGGCCTCTTAGCCATATTTAAAATGAAGTTGGGAGCTGCCAGAGTGGAAGATCAGAATACGTGATGTGCTTTGTGGTGAAGCTGTTTCCTTATTCCAGGACCAGGCATGGTTAACATAAGGGGACTGGAAATGGCTGGACGAAACTCGAAACTCGCAGCTAGGGTTGAGTTAATGGGAGCCTCAACTTGCAGAGAAGCTCCGTAAGACAGAGAGAGAAAGAGATGAGAGTTTACTCAGGGATTTTTTTTTTGTAGTCAAAAATTATGATCACATTGACACTCATGGGCCAAGGTATCATGTTAGGATAATGTATGTGTGACTGCACCTTGTGTGAGCAAAGATATGATATGTGCAAATCCGTATAGATACACAGAAAGAGGATGTGGACCAAATGTACAAAGATAATTAGTTTGTGCATAAAGAGATATATACAAAGTATATATCTTGTGGGAACATACAAGGTAATGTGCGATATAAGTAAAGATGGGGCCAGTGAGAGGATCCGCAAAGTTTCCACTGACACAATTTTTCAAGATTTGTTTATTGCTCATCAATTGCCAAATCCCAGCTCAGTAATTTTTGTCTCCCAATGGGTGTTGGGGTAAAGTTTAATATCTCGTTTTGTGAATGTTTTCTTGGACTCCTTTTTTTCTGCAACTATTTAGTCATACTTTTGATAAAAAGTCAGTGTGGCTTCTAATATCTTGATTACTTAACTCATCATAGTGGTGTGGGGAGGGGTTTGCATTAATGTGATTTCTAGAATCAACTACATACTTGATAAACACACTGTGAACAGGAGTGTACATTAACACTGGGGATGATTATGCTGGTTTTGGTTGGTTACATCTCTGAGCATTTTTTTTAATATTGTTGACATTGTTACTGTAATATAATAATCGCTCAAAAGACACATTTTTGGGTTTTCGTTAATGTTATCTGAATAAGTGATTCCCTCATCCTACAGTGCTTACAGAGTTACATGAGAAGAAAGTGCACTCAGCTCCTGGTTAAAATGAGCCAGCGTCATGTGTCTATACATCGGCTCCCCTGCTGATGGTAAGGGAGGGGAGGGCTGGGACTGTGTTTTCCACGGTGCCCTAGAAACCCTTTCAGGATAGAACTCAATCAAATGCTACACAAGACATGATCAAATAGCAAATTGTTCTATAGTGTAAACTCAGACTCTGCTCCTTCCTGGCTCTATGAGACTGGGCCTAGCTGTTTGCTTCCCTATCCTTATTCCCCTCATTTGTAAAATGGGGATGATGACAGTCCTTTCCTCCTGGGCTGGTCCCGGGATTCACTGAGGCAGAGGACAGCGCATGGTGTGTGCTCTCCAGCACATACGTGGTATGTGCCAACCATTTTTCCTCCTCCACTGCACCCCACTCTCCCTCCTCCAACACATGACAAATAGTGAGCATGTTCAGTCAGATGACAGAGTCTTTTTGGTGACATGTCATGTTAAACTGAATTCGGAGTTGTTTTTGTGTAGAATAGTTTGCCTGGAAAAAGAAAACTTTTCCGTGGACAATTGATTTCTGAAATGCCGCATCTATTTTATCCAGAGTCTACTTGACTTCTTTCCGCATTGTTGAGGTTGGAAAGATAGGCAGCCAAGCAAGCAATCTGTTACAGGTGGGACAGTAAAACTGTCACGTACAGGTTCTGGGACAGGATGAACATGTGAAACAACACCCAGACTGGCAAAGAGGGAGGCTTTGGGTGGAGGCACATCCTATATTGATTCTGCCTTTACCTCTCTCCCCTCACCATATTACCCTCGCCCTGGGGCCAAAGCTGGGACTTGCATAGGTCAATGGCAAAGTTTCTATACTGCTGACCTCAAAGAGACTAAAAGTATACTTGGGTGAAATGAAAAATAAATCGGGAGCAATTTATAAATAGCTTCTTCTAATGAAGGCATGTATTTCATGGAAATAATCTCATAAAAATGATTGCTTTATTTTGCCCCCCTCCTCCATGTCCCCATATCCTTCCTGCTGCCCACTAAATGGGAAAAGGGCAAAGGTTTCCTTACAGGTTCCTTGCTTTCTTAATTTTTCCGGCAGCAAGCAGTGGAACAGAGAGGAACTGTCACTAAACCGCCTTTAGAACTTTAGTCATTAAATTCCCTTTGCCCCAGCCCTGGTGTTGCATATTTTAATAATGAACAAAAAAAAAAAAAAAAAAAAAAAGTTTTATGGTAGTTTAATAAAAGCAGAAGACAAATGTTGCTTCTGTGCAAAGGAACCGAATTACATACTTCATGAACCAAATTAGTACCACAACATTTGGCTTTGTTCGAAAGGTGGTGCACATTTATGGGCCCATTTTTCAGCAAGATAAATATGGCACACGCCAAGCTTTCTCTGAAGTAAATACTGTAAATAATAAAAAACCCTGCCAAGGAAAGCTGAGGAATGCCTTCGCCCTCATCCAGTTATACCGTGGTGCCAAGATACTGCTCCGAACTCTCAAACAAACTGCCCGTTTAATCGACTCATTTCATGATTAAGAGAGTGCAAGGCCTTTCAATTTTCCAATAATAGTCAATATTCCTCAATTCTGCCTTAAAAATAATATTCGCATAGGAGCCAGGGCATTTTATGGCATAAGCAGATTTGATTACCAAGTAACAAAATATATTTTGAGGGCAGTTTGGAGTCACGTGGCAGAAATGTTTATGCGAATAGGTGCAAATTGGGAGACTTTTACAGAAAGTAAAAGCTATCACTCGGGGCCTAGCTCTGTAATCCTTGATGAGTTTCAGCTTGTTCCAGTTTGATATCAGTTAAAGTTTTCTGCTCACAAAATGGGCTGAATGTTTTTCTTTCCTCCATGAAGATTGTCTTGTGAGAAGCTGGGGTGATGAAGAGAATGCATTGAAATACTCTGGTTAATTAACATGAGAGTTCGTAGTGCTGGCCAATGCAAGTCATGCATCTGGCTCCAAGGCATGTTATAATAGCTCCTGGAGCAGAGATGCTATTGTCTCAGTGTTGGAGAACAGGCAAGTTTAAGTGCTCCCTGAGCCAGGCAGTAATATAAATAGGCTGAATAGTGAGGTTTGAGAAAGGCATTAGGGAGTAGTGGGCACTGGGATGAACTGGTGATCATGTGCCCTGTCTAAAGATGCAGTCTCTGCTGAGCTTTAGCTAATTATTGCCACACAGGAATGTGGAACTGGTATGTTGCCAGAATGCTTCATTTTTTTTAAATTTGAGAAAACTTGATTTTTCTGTGAAATCTCCCAATTTTTAAATGCTGGGCACTAAAAAAACAAAAACAAAAATGTTCTATATCCCAAATAAAACAAAGGCCATGGGCTCAGAGCTTGTGACTTCTGCTTTGCAGTTTAGGGTCGGAAGCAGAACAAAATGAATGTGCTGTGGTGGGCAGCTTTCAGTCCTATGGCAGAGATGAAGATGGCAGCTCACCAGGTGGGGCCTCGCTGTGTGGCAGGTTCTGTCCTGAGCTGTGTGGTTTACCTCACTGGATCCTCCTGCCCCTCTCAAGTAGGCACTGGGAGAAGGTACAGTTACGCTTCCTGTTTTACAGATGTGGAGACAGGCCCCAAAAGGCCAAGGTGGGATTTGAACTCAGATCAGCTCTTTGAGCTCTTAAGCACCAAACTATAGTTTCCTCACCTTGATTTGGTGGTGTGGCCCAACAGGAAGTAAAATGGAATAAGAGTTAGGGACTCAGGTCTTGATTTTACAGTGGCCCCCTTCCTGTGAGACCGGGCCCTTTATCTGAGGACATTTTGAGCCTCCATATCTCACCTTATCAAGTGGAGATAATACCACCTGCTCAATTTATCTCACAGAATGTGGGGAAGGATTACAGCAGAAATAAGGGCAGAAGAGCGTGGAAAATTATGAAGTGCTCTGTCAACATGAGCAGAGGTGAGGGATAGTGCTCATAATTAATCAGGAGATGCACAGAGGCGAGACCATGAAGCTGTTGATTGTCTTGGGATCGAATACAATTAAAAAACAATCCTTTCTGGACTCTTCAACTCCGGAAAGTGTCTATTTGTAGAAGTGGCTTAAAACCGAACTCACTTTGAAAATTAATCAGCCACCGCTAACGGCTGGAGAGTTAACAGACATGTATTTTTAAGTGAAAAAGAGCAAAAGAGAAGGAGATCCACTGAACAACCCAACCCCTGCCTGTTGTCTGCCAGGCTTGTGACAGAGAGGACAGAGCAGGAAGGTCCCCCACTTCTAGGAACTTCCACACCCCCTCATCAAGGGACTGTCCTTCGGAGGGAGAAGCCCAAGAGAGGGGCTGTTGCTGGCTTGATGTGGAACTCTTAATTGATGCCAGCTGGTAGAGGGGGTCTCATCATGACCCAGATGAAGTGAGCATTAGAAGGGGAAGAGAAGAGAGAGACACACAGGACAGGTGGAGGGTAAATGCCCCAAGGATGATGCAGAAAGCTGTTTATGCTTGTAGGCAGTGAGTAATCTTCTTATTTATAAATGAACGAGGCAACCTGGGAAGAGGAGCTTTGTGGACTATAATCACCATTGCACGTGACAGGCCGCCTTGCCCAAGGGGCTGTTTCCCCATTGACAGCCAGGGCCTTGCACGGGTTTTCTTCTTCGTACCTGGGTCTCCATCTAATTTGTGGCGCAAATTTGTCCTCTGAACTTTCGTTAACTGAAGACCCTGGCTCTTTTAACTTATAAGATCTTTGTTGCTGGAAAATTCCTTCTGTGTGCTCTAGATATCTTTGCTTTTCCTTCTTCTCTTTCCCTTCTCACTCCAGGCTGGCAAGGCCAGTGACCACCCCTCTCCCAGAAACTTTCCCGTCTCTGGGCTTCTCTGGGCTTCAGTCAGATCACCTCCTACATGGAACTCTTGCTGGCTCCTCTCTGAGAACAATTGTGTGTCTTTGGGGACCATGCTAACATAAGGTCTGCTCCAACAAGAAGCCTTTTTTTGGCCTCACCTTATTCAGATCACTCCATTACTCAAGTCGGTTTAGGATTTCGGCAGAGAGTCCCATCAGTACCTTTGCTCTGTAATTGATCTGTAATTATTTTAGAGGTGGAATTTTGACTGTACTGTGTGGTCATTTCCTAATTTGTGAGAGGCCTTCTTGTTAGCTTCCTAAGAATTTTCTTTCCTTTTCCACAGCCATAAAAAATACATACAAGAATACTCCTTAGTCTCAATAAATGGAGGGCAGCATACCTTTGGGATAAGAGCAGGAGTTTTAGAATCAGAAAATTTGGTTTTGGGTCTCCCTTTCACTACTAAATGTTATTGCACACTGGGAGAAGTACCACCTCTCTAAACCTTGGTTCTCACATATCTAAAAAGGTGGTTAAAAGAACACTTGCATCCAATGAACAGTTTAGATACTCAACAATGCATAATTTATAAGAAATTAGAAATAGAAATCAATTAACGAAAATCTATTTCTACATGTTCTCAGTATGACATTGTCCCAACTCTTGTTACCGTCTGTCTTTTTTATTATGGTCATACCAGTAAGTGTGAAGTTGTCTTACATTGTGGTTTTAATTTGATTTTCCACAATGGGTCATTATTTTGATTATTTTTGCATGTATGCTTGTAATTTCTTTGGGTGTAATATCTCTTCAAATCTTTTGCATATTTTAAATGGGGTTATTTGTCTTTTACTATTGAGTTGAAAATATTTTTTTGTATACTCTGTATACAAGTCCTTTACAAATATATGATACACAAATCAAAAAGAACACGTACATCATGTACTTAACGTATGCCTAAGTAAAGTATCTAACATATGTCTCAGTAAACTCTTAATAAATGCTAGCTATGATTATTATTATAATGGTACATATTTGTTGACTGACTAAATTTATCACTTAACACTTTTCCTGGCACATAATTAGTGAATGTGCTCAGTAAGTGTTGGATGCCAAATGAATGAATGCATGAACAAATGATTGAATGAATATGTGAGTTCACTTGAGCCAGAAGACACAGATATATTCACTCATTTATTGTTGACTACCTACCGAGTGGCAGCTAGGAGTATAGCTGTGAACAAAACAAACAATATTTCTGCTCTCATGGGCTTAAATCCTAGTGGAGACAGACAGATAAGGAGCAAGTTAAATAAATAATCAAGCTAATTTTTCAGATGGTAAGTTTTAGTCATGCTAGGTGATATGAGGAATAGTAGAGAGAACTAGCATTAGTGATCTTATACTCAACCCAGTGGAGACTAGAGAGTGAGTTCAAATATCCAATGAGATATATAAGAGAGAAAGTTGTGTTCTTTGTTACTCCCAAGAGCAAGAACCAGATTCAAATGGTAGAAGATAACTAAGAAGTTGGATTCGACTCTGATTAATTGAGACACTTCGGGTTCAGTAGTCTACGAAAAGCACAGACTCCTCCTTGAGGACGAGGAGTATGTCCTTAGAAGAGATGTACAAGCAGGATCTCAGGCGCATTCCAGCCTCATTTGTCAAGTTTCTCTGGAGAATCCCCAAGTTTCTTTCCAGTATAAAGATTCTAAGATTTACCATGATCCAGTTGACGGATGAGGATGGCTCTCAACTTCTTTTTGATATACTATAAGTGGCGCCTGGGAAGGTGTTATGGTGTAATGGAAAGGACACAGGCTTTGGGGTCAGATGGTCCAAATCCCAGGTCTGTTACTATTTGTGAGACCTTCCTTAATGTCTCTCAACTTTACTTCCCTCTCTGAAGAATGGGTAGATTCATAGGAGTGAAAGGAGGGTTCAAGTAATTAAGGCACCTAGAGTACCTGGCATAGCACCTGGTGTCCAATAAATGGTAGGTACTGTTGCAATTGATATTTCTGTGGTTATTGTTATTATCCCCAAAGCTTGGGAACAGTCATCTTAGTGCCCTGCTTCAAGGGCCCCTTCTTGCGAGGCAGTGACTGGGGAATAAGTCAAGGCAGTAGTTAGAGGTGGATAGGGAACAGATAGAAGCCATCTTATTAAAAAATGAACGATCGTATACATGCTTCAATCCCCAGGCCCAATGATCAGGTCATCCCTCAATTAGTACTATCCAGAGAGCTCTCTCTCATCCAGGTGGCAGACGGTTCTTTTCTCATTTTTTCTCTTTCTGCCCTTAGTGTTAATTAAAATTTGATTTCAATAGGAAAGAAACAGTTTGAGTAGAAAGTGATGGAGGAGAAAGAGCACAGTATGATTTGTGTCTGCACCCTGTATCCCACGGCCCAGTACCCCAGGTCTCCAGACAGGTGACCATGATGCTATATTGATATATGCCTTTGGAGCCACACATCTTCGTGTAAAATATAACCCCAGAGGGAAAAACATGAGATCCTCTTCTTAGATAGGAACCTGCCAATTGTCCTGGTCCAAAATGACTTCATGCGAAAATGCCCTGCAGAGGAAGGAGGCAGCTCATAAACAGAAGAAGCACAAGACACATCTGGAGGGAACCCAAGCTGGGAACCCGAGGCCCTGACCATCTGCCAGAGGACCAGATGCTGCTGCTGGAAACCTCTTGCCTCCCGGCTTGTCATCTGGGTCCGATGATGCCATCCAAAAGAAGGACCACAGAGCAGGAGGGCAATGAGCAATCTATCTTCTCTCACCCCCAGTTTTTAATTGTGTGACATGCACGGGTGGCATGGGGGGTGGGAATTAGTAGTTTGCCCACAAAACTATGCCTTCCTCATAGAGAAGGCCATTCTAAATTAACGTGGCTCAGACCACCCAGAATATATAGAAAATTATTCTATTAAATATCCTTTTCTTATTCTTTAGACTAAATAAGATGGACAAAGAGGTTTAGCTATGTAGTTGTCAGTGAGAACTGCCATCTTCTGTCGACTTGGGAGTGTATCAAGAGTTTCCGACCAACTGAACCGGTCGTTACATTATAGGACTTCCCGTATTGCAAGTGTTCTTCCTATTAACAGCTTTGGTGTCTGATTTTGGCCAAAGCAGATCATTGGGATTCAGAGGGACACCCTCTTCTTTTCCCGTTGCAGGAGCAATCAAGAGTCTGTGCATACGGCACCTATAAAAGGAAATTGATCAAAATCACACACACAAAAAGGACTATTAAATTCTGGATGAGATTACTGCTTCATGTGATTCCTACCATTCAGGAATGTCTTTCTGCCTCGTAATTGCTCACTGACAGATAGACTTACACAAGAAACATGATAAACACACTAGCATTATCTCTTACGCTGTCATATATGTTTTATGCTAAATCCATAGGCATCTAGGACAGTTTTAGCTATGGCATGTTTTCAGCGCTGGGAAATTGTTGTGTATTATATTTTTATATTGGTGTATGTGCTTCAACTTATAAAGAATTGCAGTGTTTTCCGGCTGTATGCAAGGCATAAATTGTTTTAATTTCAAAGAGGTGCCTATTGGAATAGTTTAACATCTAATTTTTAATCTCATAATTATTCAGATACAGGATTGTGTACCTTAAGAATTGAAAAAAGGTTATCTGTATTCAATAATACTGGGAGAATTATGTCATGTACGTCTAAAGTCCTGGGCTGCTGGTACTTCTGCATTCATTAGGGGAATGACTGGGCCATCTTGTGCTGAAATCTTATTGTCACTGTTCATTGTAAGCAGGTTAGGGTGTCACTATGGAGAGGGGCTGTTTTAAGCTTCATCTCAAGAGCATTCTTGAGATGAAGGACATTCAAGGGTAGGACTGCCACCTCAGTCGCTTCCCTGCAACATGGGTCCTTCCTGAAACTTCACTGTTTTATTGTGTAGCACCTTCTGTTGAGTAGAATTCTTTCTGCGACAGAGAGCTAGGTTCCTGAGGGACGAAAGAGATAATCTACTTAAAGTGGGGGTGACAGTCATACTGAATGCAATATTGGCAGTGGAAAATCTGAAGTTTTGAAAATAGCGGAAGTGGGGAAAACAAAAATGTATGTCAATTTATATTCAAAATTGTCCTCTTCTGTACTTTTAAGGTTGACATAATTCCCAGTTAGAAAAACCTCTGTTACTGGGTACTTTGAAAAAAAAAATGGTATGTTGTGAAAAATCAAAAGAAATATCCTATTCCAAGATTGGGGCAAATGCCTCAAGGCTCAGCGATGGAAAGAACTTCTGATTCTGGTTGGTGATTCATCTCACATGCTTCAAGGACTTGGGCACATTTGACTCAATGAGTAATTTCTGAGAAAGTGTAGTAGAGAGGCAGGAACTTTTCTGTCAGCTTCAGAAATTCTTATGTCTGATGTCAAATATTTAGTTTTCACGTGAAACAGTTGCTAATGCAAATATTGTTAAAAGGAGACCACCTATTATAAGTATCAAAAAAGACCATGGGCTAGTCAGACCCAAGATGGATGTCTCTGGTATTCAGTAGCTGATTAATACTACTACCATTTTTGATATTTTTTAATGTTTCCAAGACCAAGCATAATCTTAAAAGTCATGGTCTTTAAATAACAAGAGATTAGAGTCTTCTGGGGACCTGGACTCTAGCAAAAATACTCCAATTTACACAGTTTCAGAATTAGCCATGACCTTACAATGGTAGATAGTCATAGATAGTGTTTGTCAATCACTCTAGACACATTGTCTGTCACCTTTTGTGCATCGTCTCATTTTCTCCTCAGTGCTGCCCAGTGAAGTTACTATTATTATCCCCATTTTGTATTGCCGAAGCTAACACAACTCTTCACTGGTTGAGACAAGACATTATTCTCCTTTCCTAAGCTAATCATCCTGTGAGAAGAAGGTGAAAAACAGCCAAAGCAGCCATGGAGACTGTGGCGGAACTTGAACTTGAAGCTGTCTTGTGGCTGGAAGCCAATGCTCTGTCCACCATTGGATGGTGGCTCGTCTGAAGTTTTGTTGCCTGTGATTAACGTGGTCAACTTGAGCAGTTAATTGATTAATTTCATGTGTATATTAACTCTTCTCTTGAATTAGATGAGAACAGGAATGATTTTAGTTGTCCCAACTAGTACTGAGTGGCTAATAGATCCTTAATAAATACAAACTGCTCAACATGTCTCTGAAGTTAAATGTGCCTTGGAGCTGAAGTCAAGAGACCCAAATTCCAGCTCTACCTCCATGACTGACTGGCTGTGTGACCTTGGGAACATCTCTGAAACTCTAGTGGAGCCATCTGGACATGTTGGGGAGAAAGGGAGACATCTAGATTTCTCCTGCTCTTCTGATGAAAGAAACGAAATATCAAATGTGGAAAGGCTTTGGGTTTTTTCCTACAAAAGGTTTTAAAAAGCTTATCAGAGACATTTTGGCTACAGAGACAATTTTGATGAAGTAACGAAAGGAGGTGATGAGATAATAGCAAACAAAGCAACCATCCACGTTGTTACCAACATATCTTACATGTGTAAATAATGTGCAACACATTTGCACAACATCAGAGGAATAACAACTTTGAAATCATATAGTTTAAGTCCCAGCTTCTGCTCCCTAGCTGCACGGTCTTGAGCAAATTACTCAAGCTTCTTAAGCTTTAGTTTCTTCATCAGGAAATTGAGGGTAATAGCACTCTCTTAAATGAGATTAAATGAGAGAATGCTGAAAACAACCAGCACTTGGGGCATTATGAGTCATCAAAAATGGTAGCTACGACCATTATTATTGAACGAAATATTTGCTGAATAATCT
Organism: Pteropus vampyrus; assembly: GCF_000151845.1. Classification (NCBI taxonomy): domain Eukaryota; kingdom Metazoa; phylum Chordata; class Mammalia; order Chiroptera; family Pteropodidae; genus Pteropus; species Pteropus vampyrus. Next base: position 8,348,315 of record NW_011888811.1, read on the forward strand.
GTCTTTCAGAAATGTGTATAAAGACTAAGGAGATACAATAGAGTAGGAGGCAGAGCTCCTGCCCTCTGGATACTTACTATCTAATTTGTAATAGATGAAGAAAAAAAAATACCTACTTACTATCGATATGGTAAATAGTACTGAACAGTAGATAAATGAATATTCTGTGATCCGGTCTCCACATAGGATTGCACCATAGTCCTTGAAATGTCTGTATCCTCAAGTGATTAGGAATATTTTATTGTGATTGCAGTTAATTTGAAACTTGCCTTGCCTTGCATGAAATGTAAACAATTCCTATTTTCTTCTTTTGTCTTTGTATCTTTCCTTGTTCAACCTGCTTTTGCCCTTATTTTTTCTTTCGCTTGTTATCCGTTGTGCAAAAATAATTTGGAATTTCTTTCTTCTTTCCCATCTTCTTTGAACCTCCTCCTTTCTTTTGCCTCTTTTTTGCTGCTTCAAGAGAGCATTTCAAGAGAAGAAATGCTTGAATGTGTTAACAGTTCCAAAAGTATAATATGGCTGATCTCGGGATTTTATTTTTGGAACTTGGAAGCTTCATGCCAACAGCTGGTTGGGGAACTTGAACATCAGATATGTTTGCAGATTGGGAGAGGTTTCTACCTCTGTCTGTCTCAAGGGATCCAGGTTACAGGTTGGGTCGTCTAGGCTAGCCGACTGCAGAATCTCCCTTAGAGAGATCATGCCTCCCTATTTTTACTAATCTCAGAAAGTATCTTATTTATTGATGATCCCCCAGTAGAATAATAGCATTGTCTTCAGTCTCTGACCTGGGCAGGTGGCTTCCCTTCTTTAAGCCTCAGTTTCCCCATATGAAGATTGGACATAATATTTGGGATTGTTGTGAGTGCTAAATGAGATAACACATGTAAAATGCTTAGGGTATATAGTAAGCATTCGGTAAATGTTAATTGAGTTTATTATTAATTTTATCATCACTATAATTATATGATATCCCTCAAACATTATTATTTTACTGCTGTTTTATGCTTTCAAAATGCTATGCAGAGTATTTTGCTCATAGTGAATGCTCAATGAATAATATTGATGACCAACATTTCCTATAGGTTTATTATTGATGTTTAGAGTCCTATAAAGGAAAATAACAACCCAGTTACTTCAATTGGCAAATGAAGGAATTTTGAAAAGATTCTTACAGACTGAAATAGATTTTGGTATTCATTGTAATCTTTCTAAATTCCATTTGATGTTTATATTTATACATTTCAGTGATGAAGTGTTATATGATATACACTACGTGTAGTATATGTGCCGTATTACTTTTCTAAAATCTAGAGAACCCTGAACTATGAAACATATCTGGTTCCTTTAAGGGGATTGTGGATTTAGAGATGTGGAGGAATTTGTAGTTTGTAATGCTTTCATATATACATCAGCTCATCTGATTGTGGCAAAAGCTCATTGAAATTGGTTGGGCAGTTATGAGCTCTGTTTTACATATGAGAGAATGAAAATTCAGGCAAGTGGATGATCTGCCCTTATGACACAGTGAATGGCTGAGGTCCCGTGTCCTTTCCACCATGCTCTCTGCTCTCCTCTGTGATGCTGAAAGAACGACTAATCCTGCCAATAAGACCATGGAGGAGGTGATATTGGGTTTGGGCTTTAAAGGATGGGTCACGTTCAGATGCCACAAATAACTTTAAAAAGGGAGAGGCTGATACTTCTTGCCTTAGGACCTTCTTAGTGTCATGGAGAATAATCTGCCTCTTGATTTAACCCAGGATAGTTTCGAGAAGTATGAGCAAAAAGGGGGAGAAAAACAAACCTGAAAGGAATAAAGACATATTTAGGTGCTAGGAGAATTTTACTTTTAATTTCTCTTCTCTCTACCCTATACTTTCTCATGTTTGTGAATATAGATGATATTCAAGGACCAAATTAAAAAATTAAATACTCTTTTCCCTAACTCTAGCATGGAAAGAAGAACAGAAATCAGATTTGATTCAAATAATACATAGTCTCCCAACATTATATTTTTGCATCAGAATTGTATGGGGGGAAATTTTAAAATGGCTTCATTATGCAGTTAATTATACTCTGCTGACCATGCCAGTTTTGCCAGGAATTTGGAAGTGGCATTTTAGACAGCATGTTGATTTTTTATTAGTAACTTTTTTCCTCTGGTCATTTGCAGGACTTCCAGTATTTTGGCCAGAACTGCTTAAAATACATTTTAAATGAAGTGTTTCAATCCCCCCTTTTTTAAGTGGTATGAGCTTCGATCATTTAAAATGTTTTAGCAGAGCTATTTGAACACCACCCCATCTCTGTGACATTTCTCAGATCACATTGTCCTACACCTGGAGCACAAGCCCCATTTTGCAACGGTAATTTGGTCCCTGAAGGGCCCTTCGGGCTCTGTCCTGCTGCCTGCCCTGGCTGAACTGTCTAGGAATAAAGCCCAAGATAAATGGGGCTGGATTTATGCAGAGTAATTTAAAGCCTCCTGCCTATTCTTGTCTTTCTTGCAGAGAAAATACTCAAAAATTCGTTTTGAGTCTGAAGCATTCTTCGAACACCTGATTTGGTGATTTTGTTTTCTTCTTTCCCTTTTGTAGAACGTTTATTAGAATGCTGATGAACCTTGGCCTCAGCAAAGGATTAAGTGAGCAGATTCTTCAAGTAATAAATCTAAAGACATATTAAAAGCAAGGAAAAAGGATTTCCCCAGTGTTTTGGGGGGATTTATAAGTGCCAAAGGCTAAACAACTTACAAGAGAAGTAAGATTGCTCCCTTTCCAACCTGGACATGTTCTAATATTGTGACACAGCGTAGAATTAAGCTGGCTTACTAAGCAGAAACATGTAACATAATTGAAAATGCACAATACAGAGAGGAATTCTCAATACAGCAATGTCCTGTTGTAAAGATTACACTGATTTATAAGGAATGCCTTAACTCCTAATCCCAGCCATGCAAGACCTGAGTTGAGTCTTTTATAACCAGAGAAAGAGAAAAAAGGCTTAATAATATATAGTCCCAAAATTGAATATAAATTTGGAATTGGCGGTTGAGCAGGCCATTCATTTCTCTTAAAACAATGTAGCAAGGAAAACATTTTTATTATGTTTTGACGTGTGGGTTTTCAAAGAAATTCAGGCATTCTCTATTTCAGAAATGATGGGTATAGCCAAATCATGGAAGAGGAATGAAAATGAATGGTGTGTGGGGGAGAAGAATAAATATTGTGGGACATTAACTGTTCGAAAAAGATCAGCCGAGAAGAAGTGTCAGGCAGGTGGAAATCAAACCAAAGGCATAACCTTATGTATAAAGTAAGGGTTAGAAAAAAACTGACGGAAAAAGGGACCTTGCAGTAAATGCTGAGGGAGCAAAATCATTATAGCTTGAAATCAAGGATAATAAAGAGTAGAAATGGCGTGCACGATTTTTCTTCTTTTTAAATGCGTCTTATCAGGAAAAGTCGTATCATAAGGTCTGATCAGAATGGAAAATTTTGAGAGCTTGTTTCTGCACCAAACATATTCAAATCCTGGCTAAGTTCCGAGAGGTCTGTCGATCCCCCCACCACAACTTTTTTCCTTCTGACCTGTGGAATGGGTATAAATGAATCTTATAAAAAGTAATTTTTATCACTCATGCTGCATTCGATGGAGGAGGAAATATTGTTGTATAGAATACGAAAGTTATCAGGAAGAATCGTAAATATGTATTGTTTGTTTGTGTATGTGTGTTTATAGGAATAAAATGCTGGGAAAGACCTTTGGAAGATAATATCCCTGGTGTGTTGCACAAGCACAGTAATTGTGGATGAAATTGATAAAGGCGATA
>NW_011888811.1:8352517-8373242 GCF_000151845.1 Pteropus vampyrus
GCCCAAAGCTGGGACCCGGGAAGTGTCAGGGCTCCCACACTGGGTCCACTTGGATTCTAAAAGAAATAACAGGGGAGTGCTTTTTGGAAGATTTATATTTTGCTTGCAGAGAAGCGAAAGCTGGGGGAAACACACACATACACATCAATAAGAAGGGAAGAGGATTTTGCTACCACAAGAGAAGAATGGGCTCCTTCCTACACTTACAAGGATGTGATTCCTACTGAAATCAATTTTCACTGCACTGAGTTTTCTAAATTCAGAAGTTGGCAACATACAGGAATGGTGTCTTAAAGCCAAAAGAAAGCAGTGGCAAGAGGGAGACATGGGGCTTAAAAAATGCCACCCCATTCCCCCAGTCAGAAACCATCTTTGTGCTCAAATAAAAGCAAACATGAACCCAACGCTGTTTGTGCAGTGGAAAATCACAAGCTTTAATGCCTTCTGACTTGAGTAGTTTGCGATTCTTTCATGGGAAGGAGACTAACGTACTAACTTGTTTTGTGAATTAGCTTCCTGAATGGACAGAAAGTCTGTCTTGTGCTCAAAATTCAAGGTGTCTTATTTGTCTTTAACATTTCAGGCAAGGGGGAGAAAATTAATAGTGGCCCTTTGAATGCCCATAATAAGATGGATGCTAGCCCAGGATGCAGAGAAAGAATATAGATACTAAGCGGCAGTAAATCATGTCATGAAGACTTGGCTAAAAGGAGGCCAGAAATGATGCCATTAAAGCTTATTAAGTTTTATTTTTAAATGTTAAACAGAAAACCTACACCTTCAAGAGTGATCCATCCCCAAGTTAAGAGAAAATGGCATAATCTCAGCTGCAGAATATAAAACTCTTGTCTATTTGATACCAGGCTTAGCAGCAGGGTGGTGGAGGTGGGAGGAGGGACCAAAAACAAAGGCAGCAGACAAAATGAAAAGTATAAATAGATGTATTGAATATACAGTAACCTGGAGGAAATTACTGTAATGCTGCTTTCAGTTCTTGTCTCCATTTGTAACAATGAGAAAGAGATGTCTGAGGTATGCAAGATAATGCTGTAGGAGTCCCATGGTTTAGATGGGAAAAAGGTCTGTGTCTTTAGAAAAGAAAAATAAAAAACTATTAGGGGCCTGTTGAGAAGTTTGCATGGTTCTGAGAGGCATGCAGGAGTGGCTGATGGCTGCTTGTTTTGGTGTCAGATATGAGGATAGGGCTTTTAAATGAACGAGCAGATGGTGATGATCTTCGACTTTCCTTGTAGAAAAGCATAATTACTACACCGAATAAAGGCTTTGTGGCCAGAACACCAGGGATTAAACAATTAAAAAATTAAAGTATAACATTTAGGAAAAAAAAACAACAACAATACGTTTGATCTCTTATAATCTCCCTTGTGTGACAATTTTTGCTTTGTAAAGTTCTTTTGCATCTAGCACATATATTTTCATTCTATTCGTTCTCACGACAACCTGGGGGATAAAATATTTTTACATACAATTCATAGGCGAAGAAGAGTGGGAAAAGTGTGTAGAGAAGACTTAGCTTTTGGCTTTCGCTCGGCTGTAGCTTACTCTGTCTTTTCACAGATTCTCTCAATCCCCCTGGGTCTTGAATCTGCAAAATGGGAGCATTTGTGCAAGTAATTGAGGAAACCTTTCAGCTCTGATTTCTAGGAACCTCTGGTTGCCAGTTTTACTAATGAATTTGGGATAGCAGAGGTTAAAATGCTGTTCTCTTGGCTCGACATCATAATGGCCATAGACACACATTCTCAAGTCCTACTCATCTTTACTAACATCTCTGAGGGTTCCCCCAACCTCCCCATATACAACATTAGGCAATAGAGAAATTGCTAGATATTGACAAATTCACTTTTAAATTTTAATCTTAAGGAATCAAAGTAAAATGACAATGTGGATCCCCTTTAGCTGTTCCAATGGAAAAATTTGATTTATTGCCTTTAGCAGAATTTCGGAGTCCTTTTTTAGCCATATTCTGCTTGCAAATACTTTTTTCCCCCTCAGTCTATTGATTCGGATACTAGTGGTTCATTCAGCATTTATTGAATGCCTTCCATGGGCCAGTCATGTTGTATTAAGGGTTCGAATTAATATTACGGAATGCTGGCCGCTTTCTAATAGATGAGGGTTTGAGGTTATGAGAAATCAGGATAGTTTGGGTAGTGATGTGAGCAGCACTTCCTCAGTAAGGTTCATACACACTTGGAAAAAACTCTAATACAGTCAGTGGGAATTTGATGACTAAGGACTTTGGTAAGATGAGGACAGGAAAGGAAGAGAATGATTCGACTTATTGATGGAAGAAATATAGGGGCGAAAATTCTACTTTTGTTGATTAGGAGAAGATTCTTATGTAGGGGAGGAAAACCTGGTGGGAGGAGAGAGAGGAAGAAGGAGGAAGAAAATCTTAGGTCCATAGATGGAGGTGGTGGTGAGTGTTTCTGGGATGGTAGAGATCCGAGGAGAATTTTATCATGGGAGAGATGAAGAGGGACTAGCGGAAATACACAGGAGCAAATTCACATAGAGACAGAAATCAAACCCTTTTGGTTATCTTTTTTCCCAATGGTAGACTTTTCAAAAATATGTCAGTACCAGTCCTATGTCTTTAATACAATTCGTCAATTTTTATTGGGATCTGGTAGAGGTATAAATTTTAAATCAAAAACTCATAGTCATAGAAAATCTTGTCTGCCAACTCACTGAACAAATTTAGCACATTGGGTGTGAAAGATTTCTGTAGCTATGTAGATCTATTAGTTTTATGACTATAGACTTGGTTCACATTTTTGCCTCTTCGGAGTGTACACAACTTTCTCTGAGAACAATTTGGCCCACTTACATTTTATTAGCCATAATACATGGGAGTCAGAGCCAATACTCTGATGTTTTGCTTTTAACTCAAGCATTGATTCCATACACTGCATATACAACATGCACACACATACATGGGAGAAAAAAAATGAGGAGTAAATTTTAAGAGCCTCTTTTCTTTCTTCACCAACAGGAGAAAAATGGAAAAAGAACTCAGAAGTAGTAACTGTCAATATATGTTGCCTTTTGCGGCTCTCCTTCCTGATCAAATAAATAATTTGTGGGGTTTTGATGACAAAAGGATGTGACTTCTGCAGAGCCCTCACCTGCCAGCACTGCTCCATGTCGTCTGATTTAGAGATTTAAGCCGAGAAATCGTACTTTCTCCCGTTTCCCCTGGAAACAGAGAGCCCAGCCGTGAGGTTAATCATTTGAATTTTGCAATTCGTATTGAGGCAAAACAGAAATAATTCTTCACCTTGGACCCTGGAAATTTGTTGGCAAACTCTTTAGAGCTCAAGGTTAGACTTTTCTTCCCCTTTGAATCATAAATATGAAACGCTTTAAATATATTGTTTCATAACCTGATCTCCAACTGAAGTGATCCTACGAGGCAATATAAAATGGAGTGGAAATCACTTCTAGAATGCCAGGTTAGAGTGAAAATAAATAGAGGAGTATAAAAGAAGCTTCCAACCACAGAGGAGTTGGCTGGGGATGAAGATAGACTCTGCCCATGTGGGTCGTCATTCTAAAGGGTCACTTCCCCTAAGTTTTTCTTCAGAGTTGTCTGGAAAAATTTATGACAGCGATCTAAGGTATTGCATGTGAAAATTAGGTTAAAACCACTTCTGATAAACAGGACATTCCAGAGATGAGCCCAGCATAAAGCTCACTAATTCTAGGCCCAGGAACTCCGTGGTGGCACCACAGGTATACTTTGATAGGTAATATGGCTTTTCTTCTGAAGGAACTATGTATGAATCAAAATCTATTTTAAAATCTAGGGAAATTAAGCTATGGTAAAGTTTATGGCTTGTTTTTGGAATCAAAGATTTTATACATTCTTTGGCTCGACTGCTCTCACTCAGCAGACATCCTATGTACCTCTTAGTTTCAGCGATTATATTTTTCAAATTGAAATGGGGACTTGTGGTCTTATAAGTCTAAAAAAGCTTATAAGGAGAACAGAACAGAAGCTATTCATTTGCTCAGTCATTGAAAAAAATGTTTTTTAAGTACCAACTTGTTTTTGCCAACCAGTGTGCCAGAAAGAGGCTGAATATTTGAAATTGGGATCTCTGAAAAAGTCTGAGTTTCTACATCTGTGGTATCCCTTTTTGAAATATAAAGTCTTTTGTAAAGAAAATATTCCATTATATTGATGTTTTGTAATTAAAACAGATACTCACTTTCCCAAAGTGGCTATGCCTATGCTTAAATCCTAATCTCCTAGTCGGTAAGCAACACTGCCTTATGTAGATGTTGGGTCAGGATTACATCTTTTTCATTTTGAAAGAGAAACAGAAATAGCATTTGTTTTAAATTAGTTTAAGATAGGAGTAGGCTCCAGAATTGGATTTCCCCATGGTGAACACCCTCCTTTATGCCCAATTCTGTACAGAAATGCTTTAATCTAAGGAACGTGTTTGTGAATCCTTTGGACTCGAATGCACCAATGCAAAGCAAATGCCCATCCGTCTAACTTGGAATGTTATACTTCAGAAATAGCATGGAATTTGTCAGTTATTGATGAGTATTGCTAGAAGACATGGAGCGTCTGGCTTCAGACCAGCACTTGATTTGCCAATGCAATGCATGTCTGTTGGGTTTCTAAAATTTGTGGTTGAGCCGCTGGTCTATACTGCTTTTCCAGCACAATGTGCTGATGACAGAGATACCTCAAATGATGACTTTCCTCCTAACAGCCTGCACAGATAACAGCTATATCCTTGCAGATGATCTGGAAGGCAGGCATCGATGGGTCGCTTTTAAGGACTGGGACAGGAGAGTTGGGCACAGGCAGCAGCACGCCTTCCCACTCACACTGAGTGTCGCCAGCAAGGCCAGGTTCCTAGGCCTGTTTCCTTTCTTCCACTTGCTTTCGAACAACCTCTTTCCAACTGTGCTTGGAGTGGGGGTTGGGGAGTCATGGGGAGGGCACAGGTGGAGAAGTACTTCAGTAGGTACTTTGCATAGCAGACCCACTAGATTCAATCACATAGTTTCTGCCATTTTACTCTGTTGGGAAGAGAAAAAAAGGTATAGAGAATCATGGCAGAGAAAAATGGTTAAGAATATAGACTTTGGAGCTTGGCAGACCTGGATTTGAGTCCCAGTTCTGCCTCTCCTTCGTGTGGCATGTAAATGACTTACTCAGACTTTGTGGACCTTGTTTCCTGGTCTGTAAAGGAGCCAGTATCTTCCCCCACAGAGTAGTTATGAGGGTTCGATGAACAGATGTGGGCAAAGTGCTAGCTGAGTGCCTGGCCCATAGCAGGTGCTCAATAAACCTCAGGTAGGATGGTGATGGTAATTATTGTGTGTGCCATTTCTGCTTCTCACCATACCCTTAGAGCGTGTATTATTAGCTAATCTTCTCCATATTCCAGAACCAACAGAACTACCACCCAGCCAGCCTGATCAACCCAAAATGTGTAATTATCTCACTTACTGAATTTTGCTAAGATAATAATTGAAACGAATGAGACTCGATTTAGTATCATTATAGCTATTCTGTTCTTTGAACCCAAAGAAGCCTCTAAAAATACTAGGGCAGTGACTTAAGCAGTTTGGGGAGAAAAAGTTGACAAATGACAGCATTATGCCAGAAACTTTTAAAGGCACGGGACATTCGTATACCTATTCTGGCAGGTCTATCCTAGGAGAGATATGGCGTTTGTGTGAGCATAGGAGCACAGCCCCCAGGAAGACCGCTTAGCCCCCATGTGAGTGCTGAGCTCACCATGTGCCCCTTAACTCTTCATCCTGCTGAGATGATACGTGTTGGTTTCTGGCTTGTTAATTAATTGGACATGTGGCTTTTCTACCAGACTGTGAGCTCCTCCAGGGCACAGGCCACTTCTTTATTATGTCCTCTCAGGTTCCTTGTGCAGGGCCAGAATGAGGTGGTTACCAGGAGCAGGAAAGGGGCACAGGCAGAACCCAGGCTCTGAGGCTTATCAACTGTGTGACTTGAGCAAGCTGTGTAACACGCACAAGCCTCAGCCTCACTATTTGTAAAATGGGGCCAATTTCTCTTATGGGATTGTTATGAGGATTGGATACAGTAATTCTGTCAGACACTCAGTACAGTTCCTGGTCCTTATTCAAGGCTGCCATTTAAGGAATACTCATCACTCCGCCAAGCACAGTGCCTTTTCTACAGGAAGGATTTGGTAGGGCTTACTGAAGATTTTATTAACTATCCATGTAGCCTAGCTATGTGTTTATTTATACTGATGCATGTGTGTATATATGCATATAAAATACACATATTAAATATGTAATATGTAATATATACATTAAAGTGAAGGGAGGCTGTTGCAAAAGAAAAAGACATTCATTTTTGAAATGTATTATGTATGCATGTATGTATATACACATATATATATATGAGCAAGCATACATACTTGTATGTAATACATGTGTATATACACACATACACACGCACATATCAAAAATGTGTCCCCCTCTGGTTATGGCCTTCCTTCACTTTTTCCAACGTTATATGTATTTTTTTAAGAAAGAAGATTGATAGGATCAGCATTCGTAGTTGCAGGCATTTTATGGGCTTGGAGATTGTCTTCTCTTCCATAAAGAAATAGTAAAACAAAAAGAATGAAGGAAGAAACAAAAGAAAAATTGGAGAATGGAAACAGAGTCATTTTCCCCCTCCTTTTTTTACAAAGCCTGTGTCTTTACCCACAGAAAAGTAAATTTCTAACCCCGCCATGCAGATTCATGCATGAATAGCAGGGCTATGTGACATCTCGGGGTACGCATGTAGTCCTGGGTGCTCGATGATGTGTAACACGGTTGTGTGTATTGCTCCATGAATATCCCTGTGTTATTGAAACCTCCTATTGGAGAAGATATGTCAAAAGACCACTATCTCTGTAGTCTAAAATCAATTGCATCTCTATGAATTATTGAGCTGTTTGCCATCACTTTCCTGTCCTTTTTTATTATAAGGGCTCATTGTTGTGATACAGTTGGATGAGATTTTTTTTCTCCTTTGAGAAACTTTGCGTGTTTTTATCTTGTGTGTTGTCACAAAGTAATTAGAAGTGTCCACCTTCTTCCATACTTCTTCCAGCTTGGGCATTTAAGAGTTCCGATACTTAGATTTTGCCCTTTGCTGGTTGAGCACTGAGCTTCTAGCACATGGCAACCCAGAATATGTGGCAGGCTCTGGGAACTCAAATTCATTTTAAGGAGAAAACACTCATTTTTTCCTGTGACAATGAGCATGACATTCACGTGCTTGCATCCAGTACCATCTCACAGCTTTTAGACCAAACGGAGACGTTACTAAATGAACATTTCTTGCTCTTGTGTAAATAGATAGATTAATGGTGTTAAGTGAAAGCCAAGCCTGCCTGAAATGTTAACTTCCTTATGGGGTTTTGAGTTTCTCTTATTTTTGATAAATGGACCAATCTGGCAATAAAATCCTTGCACAGTAGGTTAATAATGTCATAGCTGAACTGTGAAATAGTAATGTGTGTACCATCTCTCAGCAAACAATAATCCTTGAAGCCTGATAAATCTATTTCCAGCCCAATTGCATGTTCATTGTTACCTACGACTCCTTCTTTGCAAATACTAAGCAGCTTTGTCACATGCATTTTTAAGCAGAAGCAAGGGGAAAGCCAAAGGCACATAGGCCAACGTAGATAGGGGGACAGATTTATTTTCAGGTTTCCCGAGCCCCTGCTGCCTTCGACGTCTAAAGACCCTCCGTAGGCCTCTGCATTGCTGGTGTGGGGGTGCTACGCAAGCTCCCAGTCCTTCCTGCACCCAAAGCACCACGTGCTGTTGGAGATAGAAAAGGATTGGGACCTAAGAAGAAAAATTCCCCCCAGGCACTTCAGTTTTCATTGATCCCTTAGTAGCAGGCAAGGCTTGGTGCTATTTACCCCAAATCTCTGATGACAGGAGAGGCAATGGGGAGACTTCTCTAGACTGACTTCCTGGAGAGCTGGGAATACAGAACCTGGCAAATGTCTGCAGGCTTCAGACAGCCCGCAGCTCACACAGACTGTGTGCAGAACTCTTCAGCGCCTGACTCTAAACAAAAGACGGCCAAATGCCCTCCTTGCACTAAAACGAGGGGGGAATAAGTCCCCTCCCCCATTTATGGCCAGTCGTGGGCAACTCCAAGGTAAAATTTGCACTATGTGAGCGAAAAAGAGAACTGAATCCAAAATCACGGTTGATTTTGAGGGAATTATTTTAGCATCAGAATCTCAGTAGCTCGGGGCAGTGCACATAAACTTGACAAACAGGCTACTTTAGTCCTGTCTGACTGTATCAGCATAATAGGGCAACGAAGCTTTTATTCATTCAAAGAAAGGTTGAGTTTGATTGGCAGGGCAGCCTGCCTGAACGCAAGTGGCTCTTTCCCCCAACACTTCACTGCTATCAATTACCGTTTTGAATACGAAGTGTTTCTAATGTAAAATAATGCCAACCTCTGCCTCTATCCTCAGGCCAGAAAGCTTCTTTGTGTTATTTATTCCCAGTCTGTGACTGTTCCGAACCATCCTCTCTCTGCTGTTTTGCTTCCCCCTTCTTTTCTTCTTCATTCCTTTCAGTATCTAAATGATGTAACATTGCCAGCAGAAGTGAGTCTGATATGCCATGCAGAAAACATTTCTGTTCTTTATTTTAATCAATAACCTCCTGGGTGAATGGCATTTCCATCTTAGTGATTTAAAGTCAGAAGACCTGGGGATGTCCACGCTTGTGAGTCACCCCAGGTTCCAGGAACAAAGGAGGCATTTTTGTTTTTCGTAATTTCCCCTTCGAACTACAAACAACTGGGCTCTGAAGTTGATTTCATTTAGCAGTCAACTTCTGTCTCGAAAAATGTGCCTAAGTGAACTGAATGCCGTTCTTATTTAAATCGGCAAGTGATTTGCTTTAGCTGCCATCTGTTGGCCAGTTAGCTATTTTAATTTGATGCTGGGGACATTACCTGACTTTGTATATTGCATTTTGATCTGCATCGTGTTTGAGAAATGTCTGAAAATGATTCTAAGGGAGACGACTTTGAAGGATTCTGTCGAACAAATATGTACATATGTTAATACAGTGCTGGGCATACAAGTGTGGGAATATTCAAGTGTATATATACACAATGCTTCTTACCTAATAATCTTTATGGCCAGATTGTTAGTAAAATCTTCAAACTTTTCTTTCCTCCACAATTCCAACTAACCCTCCTCATTTAAAAATCATTAACTTTGAGCTTTCATGGTATCCTTACCTATTCTTTTAAAGCTGAATTTTCTCTTATTTATAACCTCTTCGAGCAAGGCTTGGATGCTGGGGACAGTGTGGTAGAGTACCTGTGTATGTCTGCGGTCCGAGGGTAGACAATGCAGACCCTCTCTCCTTTCCTTTCTCAGATCACCCAGAGTTTGACAGAGCTTTGTGAGTACTTATTGAGAGCCTCCTAAGAGAGGCAGTGGGCAGTTTGAAAAGTGTGCAGGGCAAGAAGTCAGCGGGCCTGATTTCTTATGATGGCTGTGCTTCCTGCCACTAATTAGTTGTGTGATTTTGGGCGAGCCATTTAACTCATTTTTCACCTTCATCTCCTCTTGTGTAAAATGAGGTGATTGTGCTGGAGAGTCTCTAACTGCCCTTCCTGCACTAATGTTCCAGAAAGCCTGTTTCAGGAGAGAGAGAGAGAGGAAAAAAAAAAGGCATGTGACTCAATCTCTGCTCTCAGTCTTATTGAGACCATAGAAGTGATTCACATTCACAGCACATTGTAGAACAGGGGCTAATCAAATGCTAGATTGTCCTCCTCTCTGTTTTCTCTCTTCTCACTAATAAACTTCCTACAACTTTTGAAAATGATTTTATTTTTCTCAATCTCGCCTTCCAGGTGGTTCTTTTCTACACAGTTTCTTCCAACAAATCTCTGTAATATTTGCTCCCTGCTTTTCGTTTCTCACATTCATTAACATTCAAGTAGAAACACACAAGAGTGTCTCCACTTGAACTTTCCTCTCCCTGGGGACGGCCCCTTTGCCACACTCACCTTGGTCCTCACTCTCTCCCTTGAGCAGACATGCTTACAACACTATGTAGGACTGAATCATGTTTTGCCACATGGAAGACACACAAGGCGCCTCCAGTTTGTATGTTCACCATTGTGATCAATGATAGCATTTAAGTGCCCAGGTTCATACTGTGCAGGCCAACCATTCTACTCCAGACACTTATGCGCAAAACATTTGGGCAACAGAAAGGATATATCAGATAATGAATGATAAGGCAGAGTGGATGGTAGGAATCAGGAAAGAGTGAATAACAGGCTATAGATTGGACAGAAAAAATTGGGAGTTTTATCTTTAAATTTGAAATGATAGAAATCTACTTTCTTCTTCTATTAATTAGACTTTAGGAACATGTGAAGAAATTTAGGCTGGCTAATAGAAATGTGTGATCTTGGGCAAATAACTTTTTTGAGCTTTAGTTTCTTCATTGAAAAAGGAAGGCGGTAATGATATATACCTACATCATAGGGTTGTTGGGGGATGCTATGAGATAATAAGATAAAATGAGATAAAGCAGTTGGCAGGACGACTGGATTAGTAAATATTTAGTAAATATTTTCTTTGTTGCTAACATTATGTGGAAGTCAAAACACCAGAAACTAGTGTCTTAATTGGAGATATTCTCTCAGAGAAGCGGGGCACCAGTTTTGACTTGGGAGGCTCTGTAATCAGAAATCGCTCCAATCTATCCAATACACTTCACTCCCTTTCCTCTTCTTCTCCCCACGTCAATTTCTCATGCTCATTTACAGGTTTTTTTTTTTTTTTTTTTGCTGATAGTTATAAATATTGATCTGTCCCTACACCATAGCAGGTCAATATTCTCATTGCTGTTAGTTGCAAAATTACAGGTGATTTATTACTAGTGAAAATACTTTTTGGATTCTGCATTTGCTCACCCAATTTGTCAGTATTTTCTGGGCCGTCTTCTGCTTGCAGATACGCTTGAACTTCTTGCAGGAGCAGTAGCAATCTCCCCCTGGAAGGGAGGGCCTGACGCAGTTGCATTTGGTTTAGGTTCCCTGCAGCAGCCACGTGGGGTTATGTTCTCTTCCATCGTGACTCAGGAGTTGGCATTTGTGTTCTGTTTCTTGCTGGTTTCACAGGCATCAGAAGCTATTATTTCCATAGCAAGATATAGCAAATGGAAATGACTTCTTCCCTAATTATTCTAATGAGGCTTCCTGAGCATTATTGGGAAAGGAATCCATGAAAAGTGTGCATCATCATAAAACTTTGTACTCTCAGCATAGTATTAGGTCTAAAAAGGTCTTTAAAATAGAATACCAGTTAAATCGGGGGCATGTGCACGTGTGTTGGTAGTATTTGGTTATTGTCATAACTCAGGGTCACCAAAATGTCTCTTTAAAGGGAGAATGGCCTAAAAGTAATGAAATAATTTAGTCTCTATTTCTTATGAAGCTATAATAATATTTTTGAACAGTCAGCTGAATGTCTCCTAAGTTGCCTAAGTGACTAAAGGGCTTAAAAAGTTCTTCCATGGAGATAAATAAGCTGTCAATTCATGATGAAGAAAATCAAACTCATAGTGTTGATCTTGGCCAGGGTGCCTGTACAAGTATGAAAGAAATTTTTGCCGAGATGTAGCACAGCCCATGTGTTAGCAGTTAGCACTCCAATGCCACAGTGCACCTCTGCTAGCCTTTTCAAAAGATAAACATGGTTGTCAAAATAAGGAAAAGAAAAGATTAACCCATTCAAGTGCACGTAAATAATAAATGACACTCCAGGTCCCTAGAGTCTACGGGAGGAAAAGAGGTAAGGGTCCAGAGTGGTTTTTATTCAGTTACTCAAGTTTTCTTTTCTGAACACCTTCTCAAGCTGGGGCTTGGAACTGCAAGATGGGAGCTCTGGAGGCAAGTCTGGGTGCAGTGGGAAAGGAAGGTGGCGGAGGGAGAGGCTTAAAGGAAACGTATGCCGAAAGCCAATTCGTTTACTTAGTTCCTTGACACTTACAATGCAACGGGGTATTTCTCTGACCTTGTAGTCTAAAGCTGTGCGTATTTTGGAGGGAACACCTAAAAGAAAATAGCAAACAGGATCATTTTGTTTATACCAGATTAGTGTACTGGTAAAAAAAAAAAAGACCTACATGTGTTATCCTCCTGATATTAAAATCCAGGGCTGGGCAAGAGCAGAGAGAGAGAGAGAGACAATCATACTATTTTTTGTTTCCTTTGTATTAACAAAGCCAAAAGAGGGCTATCAAAACACAATACTAGCTTGCTCGTCCAGCCCCAATTTTTTGCCTTGGGCTTTATAGATTCTCGTGCCTCAAATCCAACCTAAGAGGTGCACCCGGTGGAGAAGTGGCTCAGAACTTTAAAAACTGAAAAATGGAAGAATGCCAAACATTTTACGGAAAGGTCTTGTTTTTCTTGAAGTTCTTGTGGTGTAGGTTGTAGGAACTTCCATTATCTAGTCTGCCCTTGGAGGTCCTACAAAGCAGCAGGCACAGTGAGATGTAGAGCGCAGTGTGTCTCCCATTTAAGAAGTCTCTAGTAAAAATCAATGGTTCATATCATAAAAGTGTCTGATAGCTGAAGCTTAGAGAGAGCAATCTGACGTAGCTTCCTGAAGAGTACAGCAGACGGGAAGGGTCATGGGATTGAGTGTAGGGAGAGATCATAACCTCTCTAAGTGTCCATTCCCTCATCTTTGAGTAGAGACAGTAATAGTATCTGACACAGATGTATTGGGGGACTAAAAGAGACAGAGCCTGCAAAGCATGATGCCTGCCTTCTTGCAAACTCTTCTTAAATATTTACAGTTGTTACTGATTTTTATTGTTGCTAGAATTGCTATGTCTTATATTATTATTGGTCCTATTATTGCAACTAGTCATGTAATACTGAGTATGCCATGGAACATTATTTCGATGTAAACTTTTCTCATCTGTAAAATGAAGAAGTTGGACCAGATATCTAAGGGTTTTTTTCCTGTATTAAGATCCTAGAGTTCTAAAGGTTCTCTTTATTATAACCAGCGGAAAAATGCACATATTCATGCCAAAAGCATCATAGAGCCAGGGCTCTTGCGTGAAGGAACTGGGAAAGTCTGAAAAGTTTTAGGTTGTAATTAAAGTAGATCATGGTCTCACTGACTCTAGGAAGGCAGAAGTGTTTTCTCTAACCACATGGATATTATCTGAGTATGTGTATAAGAGACGGGTGAAAAAGAGGAATACTAATCTCTGCAAAATTCAAATGAATGTTAGCTCATTCAAATAGTACAAGTACATTGCACAGGGAAATCCAGACTTGAATTCATATGATTTTATTTTATTTTTTAGCTGTGTACATCCTTTGGATGCAGAAGCAGCTCAGGACTTACGCTATCACCATTTCCTATTAAAGTATGACATCTGGGCTGCTCCTTTTATAGTACCTTGTTTGCTCAGGCTTATGGCTCAGTAATATTTGTTTTGTCTTATAAATATAGTGAAAGCAGGGATTACAGGTATTCCTTAAGGAATAATTAGAAATAAAAGCTTATTTATACGAGGGAAGTTTTCAAGTGGGATGTGTTCCTCCTTGAGTCATAAAGAAGTGATACTGGTTTCAGTTTCAATTTTGCTGCACTGGAACTCTCTACTTTCTGTAAAGTCCACTTGGAGCGCTTAAAAAAAAAAAATCACTGAGAATTCTCTGCACAAGTTTGGGTTAAAAATGGCTTGTCCTTCTTCTATTTCAAGCTTTTCTACCCTATTAGCCAATCCACTCCTTCACCTCTCTGTTTGGATTTTAACAAATAAATTCAAGAAACGAAAAATATATAACTGTGGGCACTGTTTCTGTAAAATAAAGGTGTGCCAGGGATCAAAGAGAAGCCTTGTCTTGGAATACAATTTGGCCCCTGCCTGGTGTGTGCGTGTGTGCGTGTGTGTGTGTGTGTGTGTGTGTGTGTGTGTGTGTGTGTTCATCTCTCCATGATTCATTCTGAGGGCTGTTTTAGCCTTCATAAAATATTCATGCTAGTTGTGCATGGTTCTATAATTGCCATCTCAGGCCTTGAATTATTTATAGGTTGTACTGTTCACATAGTCTCATTTACTGATAGAGAAGATAACACCATACGAGAGGATCCCAAACACTCTGAGGCCTGTTACTTTGCATTAAGTAGTGGAATTATATTACTGTAGGTGTAAAACGCTGGCCTTTTTTTCCTCCTCTCCCTTTAATATATCATTTTTGTATTTATAATATGCTAATTGTCAGGACGCTGTTAAGCCTCATAATTCCTGCCGAGTTTTGCAGAAATCAAGATGTGGCTGAAATCAAGATGTGGCTGAAATGATTTAGCTCTTGATCCCAGAATGATTGTTCTAAAAAAACCTGTCTTTACACACAGCATAATTTATTGAAATGATGTATGACTCTACATGCATACCTGAGCCCTTTTGTTTTGTACTATTGATCAGTTTGTATGTCTCAGTGTTAACCAACACGTGGTTGGTTTGGATAGACATTTACCAAGGAGGCTTTCAAGCTTGCTGTCCCTAATTAAATACTGAGTCTCAATTCAGTGTGTGACAGTTTCTCTGCACCTATTTATTTTGCCTTCCTAATGCTCTTTTCCCTTTTCTGCCAACTTGATCTCTATTCCACATACATCATACTGTTTCAAAATTTGTTCTAGGGTCGGAATATACCATAGTGGTATCTCTTTTCTTTTTCTTTTTTTCTTCTTTTTATATTTAGTTTCAAAAGTACATGCTAATGTTAATCAATATCAAAAGCCAGAATCACCATGGAGTGTACTTTTATGGTATTTCACTATCATTTTCCATGTTTAAGGAGAAAAAAAAATAGAGAAATTCATGGCAGCTCACAACGTGCTGCATAATTATATATATATATATATATATATATATATATATATATATATATATACATTATGATTATTTTTTTAAAGGGACTCTGATATATTTTAGTTCTCTCCTACACCAGTAGAAGCTCATGAATTTTCTGCTGGTTTAGGAACTTCCAGCTCTATACAAATCATTTAACAAACCTTCCTGCATCTTCTCTCCCAAGACCGATCAATCTTTCCCTCTAGCCTTCTTTCCATCACACAGGTTGCCCTCCCTTCCGTGTGTGATGTGCACTTTCCTACCCCTATATCAGCCAAGTCGCTGTTTTTCAGAGCACACCTGCACACTGCTGCTGGTGCATGGGGTGATTTTAAGTTGTAACCATATGTGCTTTTAAATAACGCCGAATCAGGTAATCAGGAAATAATTCCATGTAAAATTTTTCATAGTACTTTTTAGGCCAAGGTCTCAGTTTGGTGCTCATCAGTCCTGAACATCTCTCTCACACTTGCTTCATCTCCCTTTTCGATAAATATGCTTTGGCAGGAAACAGAAGTTAGCCAAAATTTATTAAATTGTTTTGTTTTCACAGAATTTTATTAGCATTGCTTCCCTCTATCTAAGGCAAGTGGCACTGGTTTTCATTCGTAATAGGAATGGAAAGCGTCATTTAAAGATAAATATATTAGGAGTAAAAAGAAGTGAGTCAATGTTCATAAAATGTTAAATGCATAATATAGGTATTATGTACAAATAGCAAAATTACGAAAGCATTTTTATGTATGACTGAAAGTTCAGATCACACTATGATAATGCCAGAGCAGTGGTGAATCATTCTCGAGCCAGGGATTCAGTAGAGCCAAAGAGAATGGTAGGGCTGAGTGATGGGCAAGAAGAGGATGTGGAAACTAAGGTGACAGAGAGAGCGAAGGCATGCATTTGTATGCAACTGAGCTATCTCTATCTTTAGACAGTAAAAGTTCCACTAACTAAATGTGGTTGTATTCAATTTTCTTTACTTACAAACCGGACATCCACCTATATTGATGAAAAATTTTTCTAAAGGCACAGGCGTCTCCTTTCGTCCATAGTAAGACAATGGATAATGAAATTGACTATCATTAATAAATGAGGGCTTTTAGGGCTCAGGTTATTGTAAATGGCAGTGGATCATATAGATTAACGTTGGTAGGAGTGTAGGAAATTACTGTCATTCTGTACAGAAGAGCACTTGGACAAGATACATTTCTCAATAAAAGGAGAATATTAGCTTGTTTTGTTATCTAAAGAGGATGTTCTCTGGGAGACTTTGGCCTGTGCCCAGGGACAGTGCCTGGCATGTCATAATAGCTTTGCACATAATCCATTGTATTTGAATTAATGCTAGTTAGCAAGGCTCTGATGAATATTTCCTTAAAAATATACACACAGAAAAGTGAAGTATGATCGAAGATAAAATTAGATCACTGTTTCATCTGCTCAGTGTGTCCTGTGGACTAATGCCTGTGTCTGTACCCTGTGGTGGGGTAGCCCAGGAATAAATTATACAGTTCTTAGGCACTTGGGACAATTCACTTGACAAGAGTGAATTGTGTGCTACGCAGGTTTTTAAAATTAAAATTCAGATGTGAATGTCTTGCATTCTTATTTCCCTCCATCCTATTCTGCAAATCAGAAAAAGATGAAAACCTTTCCATTTGGGTAGTCCTGTTTGAAGACAGAAGGAAGCTTAAGGCCCTCTTGGGACTGAGATGGCTATGTACCTCCTGGCTACTTGTTAGTATCTGTTTTGGCAACAGAATTGAGTTGTGAAGCATTTAAAGAAGTTTCTCAGCCAACGTTCTGTATTTTGGAAAGCCACAGCTGCAGTTCTACCAAGTACCTCTGCACCTGCTCTGATAACTATCTTCTTTTAGGCTTTCATCCCATTGGTTCTGACTGTTCCAAGTCAGTGCCTTGTGCTTTCTTGAAGTTCAGTTATAAAAGGGTGAATTTGTCCCATCCTTGTGGAAAGAGATCCTGGACCATAAGGCCAATTCTGAGGAAGGTTGTGGCCCTGACTCTGCTGCTAATAAACTGTGTGTCATTGAGCAAGTCCACCAGGCTACTTGAGCTTCTGTCTCCCCATCTGTAGAAAGATGTGATTGAATTTGAGGTACTCCGTTCTCATAGTTTATGGTTCCTTCATTCCCTATTCACACCTGTGGTGACAGGCTTGTGATCCCCAGCTCTCTTGTAAAACCAGAACATCATTTGTCATAATTTGAACAAGACTGTTGAACACATTTTATTTCTGCCTCCACCATCATTTGGCCATGTGTAAGAACAACTCACTGGCTATTTCTTCCCTATTCTGATATTCTGATTGTTCTGTATCTTACTGGTATTATGTCATTTTCCTAAAAGCAATAGTGGTACGAATGTAGTTTTATGTCATTTTTTAAGGGAGTCAAAATGTGTCTAGAACATTATTTAATAAAAAGGAGAGGAGGGTACTGATGAATCACAGAACTTTGTTTTTTCTAAGTACCTGATATTTGATTCTGATATCTGAATCTGTTTCTGTGGCAGGTAATTTGCATGTCAGAAGTTGAAACTCTCTAAGCTTCTGCTGGACTCATGACTTGAAGGGAAGTTAGTGAGTAGCTAGATCAACACCTCATTTCTCTGGTATTTCTGCCAGGTAGTGTCTGGTCTTTTCTTGAGTGTGTGCAGTTGCGGGGAACCCATGTCTCATAAGGCAGCCCATCTCTCACTGTCAGAGTGTTCTTACCTTCTATCGAGCAGAAATCTGCTTGATGAAATGTTCACTTGTTGGTGCTAGTTCTGTCTAATAGACTTTTAAAGGCTAGATCTGCTTCATCCATAGAGCGAATTGTTCAAATATTTGTAAAGGGCTATCTTGTCTCATCGAGGCTTCTCTCCTTCAGACTAAATGTTCCTTCAGATATTCTCCCTATGACATTGTATTGAGTCTTCTCACACCTTGACCACTGAATGCTAAATATACACAAATGCAAAGAGCAAGGGCACTGGGTCAATCAGATGTCATTTAGATTCCGGTTACGGTACTTACCTTGCTATGTGGCCATGGGCTATGTGGTTAAGCCTCAGATTTCTCACCCTTAAAATGT
Source organism: Pteropus vampyrus (assembly GCF_000151845.1). Taxonomy (NCBI): domain Eukaryota; kingdom Metazoa; phylum Chordata; class Mammalia; order Chiroptera; family Pteropodidae; genus Pteropus; species Pteropus vampyrus. The sequence continues at coordinate 8,370,604 of NW_011888811.1, forward strand.
GAAAATTTTTGAAAATACCTAACATCATCCAGAGTCTGTAGCAGGTGCTAAATGAAATGTTATTGCTTCCCATAATTTTTTTCCCTTGCTATCTTAAATTATGACAAACAGAAATGAAGTGGGATGCCAGGAGTGCTGAGTGCATTGGCGAGGAGAGCAGAATCTCCACATCACCTCAGTTCTGAATCCTATATTTCTAGTAATGTGGGCAAATGTTACTTCACCTTTGGTTGGAGTGGAGGGCATGCACATTTCTGTTTCAGGCGCTCTATTTCTAGCCCTTGCCAATGTGCTTTGGCAAAAAAGCTTTGTTTTGGCATGAGATGGACTGCTCGTTGATAAACAGTAGCAGCTTTGGAGCACAAAACCTTGCTCTTTATGAGTATTTGGCATTTTGTGGAATTAGAATTTTGCCTTCTCTGGATTTTCTTGGCTTTCTTCAACAGACTCCCTACTTGGTCCCCAAAGCAAAACAGCAGGAATAAATATCAGCCTCAGATATGCCTATTTCAAATTCAAAAGAAAGATAAGCAAAATAGTTCATCCTAGTGAAATAGAGAATAGACAGACTCGCTATTTATCTTCATGAAAGAATAAAGACTATTCTTCCAGGGTTCACGAGATAGAGACCCAAATGTATCAGGCATGACACCATGAAAAGGCAGGATAGTGAAGTGAACAGGGAATGGGGAAACTTGGAGTTGAGTGACTCCCCAAAGATAAAAGCGAAAAGAGCAAAATTTGAGGGGAGGACTTATGGGGATGAGTGTGAGGATCTGTGCCAAAGTTGAAAAAACAAAAGACCCACCACCAATATGGCAAACATGAGGGTCTCATTGATTTCACGTGGTAAAGTAATGTTAAAAAGGGATTTTCCCATTCTCTAACCCCCACGAATGGAATGGCAGTGCCCCTCTCTATGATGGGCAAGACCATAAAGTGTGGTGTTTTTTCTACAGGTATCCCAGCCATTGGGTCCCAGATAAGCAACAGCACATTGTTATGCAAATTGTCCTGTTCCCAGCGGGATTTTGCTTTGCCTCCTGAAGGCGTCTGCTGGGAAAAGCGCTTTTCAGCTGTCTCTTTCTGGGTTGATATCTTTATAGAGCAACTAGAACAGACAGTGGTCTGCTTTTTGTTCTCCACAGTGCCCAAAGTTCTAGTGCTTCCATTTCTGCCTCACTTTCTCTCTCTCTCTTTCTCTCTCTCTTTCTCTCTGTCTCTCTCTCTCTGTCTCTGTCTCTCTCTCTCTCTCTCTCTCTCTCTCTCTCTCTCTCTCTCACACACACACACACACACACACACACACACACACATTCACTCACCAAAGTGCCTTTTCCTTCTGACACACTCCAGAAGACAACAGCTCCCTGGAAGGAGAGAAAGATGAAAGCCTCACTTCAGGCTTCCAAAGGAAATGTACACATCATACTCCTTTTTTTTTTTTCTCGTCCCTCTTTGTCAAGGGAACATCAAGCCTCCTTCGGTTCCTGTGGGTTGGTCTTATCAAATCATTTTGAATCCTTTCAAGAGTAGGTTACAAGTGAATGCTTTCAACATCACACATGTTGAAATCGGTTCAAATTTTGTTTATACCAGCCCTGCAACCCCAACAAGGGTATTGCCATGGCTCTTGCCTACTGTGCTGCATTTTCAGCATCTTTATTCCCCTAAATTGTGCAAACATTGGGAGGCTGAGGCACCAAGTCATCATTCAGCCTGTTGGTCCACTGCCCTTTCCATCTGGCTGTGTGGTATGTGACCCCAGACTGTACTTTGAAATCATTTTCTTGAGCACCAGACATTGCCTAATTTTCAAATAATAAGAAGCGCAATGCCCTTGCATAACTTGTCAGTTTCTCTCCGCTCTTTGAGGGTGTGCGAAGGGTGTTAGTACTTGAACTAGACATTCACAGATCCCAGGAAAACAAATTGGGCAATATGGTCCCCACCAGACCAGTGCAACTCAAACACTTTTCTAATAAACACATAACAAAAACATGTTTGCAGTGCTTATCATAGTTTTCTCTAAATTTCTGAGTGATGATTTTAAGAAAAAAAGCAGCATGTTTTGCTCTTTAATGTTTCTTGGCTATAGATCGGAAGAACTAACTCTCGGCCACACATAAAATTAAAGTCTTTATAAACTCTGCATTTGTAAAACACTTAAATTGTAGCTCTTATCTATTAATATTAATTTAGTGGTAGGGTGGGGAGTGTGGCAAAAGATTTATAGAAGCCAATTTTTTGTTGTTTGTTTCTTGAGTAACTGTAATTTTAATCTTGGCCACTGTATTGGAGCTAAGTCCTTGTGACAAAACTACATAGAGAATCCCCAGATATAGAGGTACAATCTTCAGGGAGAAATTAAAAAACAGTTTTTGTAGGCTTTGTATAGTCAAGTGATGATGTATCTTCTGAATTTTCAAGGCAAGTAGAAAAAATAAATGAAAATGATCTCTGAGAGCTAATGGTTTGAAAGCCTATCAAAACAGAAGCATAATAAGAATACTGTAGGCTCCATTCCAAACTTTTAAGTACATAGTTTTCCAAATTTTGTTAATTTTAATGTCTATTATAACAATTAGTTTCTGGAATTGAGATGGGCTAGCGGGAAGAGAGAAGATTAATAATAATAA